>NC_142444.1:89670357-89821785 GCF_059453495.1 Arachis ipaensis
CTGTATTTTTCTTTTATTGTTATTTTCTGAGTACTTATACATTGCTACTTGTGTATTTTACTCTATTTTCTGCATTTTGCATCCTTTGTTCATATCTTAGTTATTTAGTTCATTTTAGTTATTTAGTTTAGTTTGCAATTCTGATTTATTAGTGGATTAATTAGTATAGTTTACCCTTTTTAGCATAAGATAGTATAGTTTAAATAGAAAAATATAAAAAAGGAAGTAAACTAGGAACTTTAACAGAATCAAAATAACCCACACCTTGTATATATAGCATTACATGTTAGTTGACAACATTTCATCAAGGAGGAACATTAAAACTTTAAAAGCTACCCTAAATAATTTTTTTCAAGAGAATAATGGGAATTTTTAACTAAACCTGCATACAATATATGAATGATATATGATGCTTGAGTTAGAGAACACACAGCCTATGAGTCTTGAGCTTAAATTGTATGGTTGCATTCAAACCATAATTTCATTTCTGTGTGTCACATTTCTTTTTATTCTGATGTTCTTTACTTTGCTTTAATCTATATGTCCAATTATAGAATATAGAATAAGATACATACCAAGAGAATGATTGAGGCCATCATTTGATTTTAGCTCACTTACCCCAAATTAGCCTACCTTTTACATCGCCCTTGTTAGCCCCTTGAGCCTTTTAAAACCCCTTTATTCTATTTAGCCAAATTACTAGCCTTAAGCAGAAAAACAAAAGAAAATCCCAAGTGAATCCTTGGTTAGCTTAAGATAGACAAATTATGAATAGAGTAAAATGTGGGAAGCCTTTTGGGAACATGGGTAATAGAAACAAAAAGGTAGAAAAGTAAAAGGGAATAAAATAAAATTTGGGAAGCATGCTCATGAGAAAATCTAAATGATTCAATTATCATGTGCATTAAAAAAAAAAAGAAATTTTCCAATAAAAACAATGCACATGGAATAAAAATAAAAAGTAAAACATGAGCATGTAACAATAAGTGGGAAATTATGGGAAATTAGGTAAAGAAATTTTACTTTGCTAGATATGTATGTTAGGTGAGATCTTAGTCTAATTAAGGATTCACTTATTAGCTCACTTAACCCTATACATAAATCCTTACCCTTATCTTGGCCCCATTACAACCTTAATTAAGACCTCATGACTTTTTGGTATGACTATGTTCTATAATTGTTGATTGGTTAGATGAGAAACAAAGCTGTAGAAACTAAGAATAAAAAGAAAAATAGAGTAAATAAACCCAATAAAAACTGAGTGACTAGAGAGTAAACACAAAATCCAGTGAGGGTTCAATAACTCATCAACATATATCTGTGCTTACAATTTACCAATTGTTTTGCAAGTTTGTATAATGCTTTCTTTCCCATCTCAATTGCTAAAGTACTTTATTATTTAAGGGTTGGCTATATATATACACACAACTCCTTGAGAATGTGAATTAACTTAGCTACATGTAAGCTTTATATATGAGTGGATGAATTAGAATTGCATGACTCATTAGGTAGATGCATTTAGCATAGGTTGCATTTCATAACATCCCATCACTTTAACCTTAATTATTTACCTTGGATTTAGCATGAGGACATGCTAGTGTTTAAGTGTGGGGAGGTTGATAAACCCATATTTCATGAGTTCTTTTATGCTTAATTAGAGTGATTTATTCAACTCTTCACCTACTTATTCACATTAATTGCATAGTTTTACTTTCCCTTCCTTATTATGTCATATAATGAAAAACATGTTTCCTAAGCTTTAAAAATTAATTATTTTAATTACCTTTATTTCCATTCGATGCTGTGATTAGTGTGTTGAGTAGTTTCAGATTTTCTAAGGCTGAATGACTTAAAGGATGAAAAAGAAAACATGCTAGAATGGAAGGAGGAAGCAAAACGGAGCTTTAAAGAAACTGGTGTTCACGCGATCGCATGGATGACGCGATCGCGTGCCATGCACGAATCAGCAGCGACGCGGCCGCATGACTGACGCGACCGCGTGGAAAGGAAAAGCTCCAAATGACGCGACCGCGTGACCCACGCGAACGCGTGACAGAGGCTACGCATCAGAAATTACAGAATACGCCCCCAGCGAATTCTGAAGCCCTTTTTGGCCCAGATCCAAGTACAGACAGCATAGACCAGAGGTTATAAAGTGTGGGAATACTTCCATTCAAAGGGAGCTCGCATATTTTCATCTTTCAATGATTTAGATTTAGTTGAGAGGGAGATCTTCTCTCTCTCTCTTTTAGGATTTAGGATTTCTTCTTGTTTTGAGAGTAACTCTGGATCCAGGTTTAATGTTCTTTTAGTTTTTACTTTTATTTATTTATTCCAACATTTGAATTGATTATCATAATTTGATCTAAGAATTCTTCCGTGTTACAGACAGTTATTTGAATTAATGATATTTGAGGTATTTTCAGTTCATGATTGTTCTCTTTGACTTAAGTTATCATTGCTTTCCATCTAAGGATATTTTTATTATTATTCCAGCAATTTTACTTTTTCTTTCCTTTTAGTTCTGGTTAAGAATTTAGTAACTCAACAGTTATTAAACTCAACATAATTGATAATCGTTATCTTGCTAATTGAGCTGAACTTAAATAATCCCAACCTTCTCTTAGGAAATAATTAGGATTCAAAGGTCAACTTAATTAGTCCCTTGACTTTCCTTTGCTCTGGTAAAGGTTGACCAAGTGGTGTTTAGATTCAACTTTCATTATTGTAGAGAGAGATAACTATGTTGGACCTCTAATTTCTCTACCTTGCTAAAAGTTGCTTTACAGTTATTATTTATCTTTAATTGCCATTTAATTCACTCGTCGTTTAAATTGCTTGCTTCTCACCTTCTAAACCCCAATTACAACCCTTACAACCAATAATAACAACATACTTCCTCGTAGTTCCTTGAGAAGACGACCCGAGGTTCGAATACTCAGTTAACAATTTTTAAAGGGGTTTGTTACTTGTGACACCCAACACGTTTGTACGAAGGGATTTTTGCCGGTTTAGAAACTATATCTACAATGCAACCATTTCTATGAATTTCTTTACTGGTAGAAAACCTGACGTCACCTGTTCACCAGGGAAATCATGAAAATCAAAATTCCAAAAGACTTCAAACTCCCGGATATGACCCTGTATGATGGCACCACGGATCCCAACCACCACCTCAGTAACTTCAGAAGCAGAATGTACCTCACCGACGCCCCAGATGCTGTTCGCGGCAAAGCCTTTCCAACAACTCTCACAAAGACAGCCATTCGATGGTTCAACAACCTACCCCCAAAGTCCATCTCAAACTTTGATGACCTAGCTAAAAAATTCCTAGCCAGATTCTCCATTCAGAAAGATAAAGCCAAGCACGCCCCCAGTTTACTAGGGATCAAACAAGGAGATCGGGAGAGCCTCCGCAACTATATGGAGAGATTCAACAAAACATGCATGGACATACAAAGTTCACCCACAGAGGCCGCCATCATGGGACTCATCAACGGCCTACGAGAAGGACCTTTCAGCCAATCTATATCAAAAAAGTACCCGACCTCCTTGGATGAAGTGCAGGAACGAGCAGAAAAATACATCAACATGGAAGAAAACGCTCGGTTAGGAGAGACCTCAAAATCGGGGGCCTCTTACCGAGATAGAGACAAGGAATCCAAGAGGAAAGAAGATCGAAAAGGGGAGAAAATCAAAAAATACCATAATTACACTCCTCTCAGGGCATCCTTGGTCGAGATCTACAAAGAAGTCTGCCATACAGAAAAAATCCCCCCAGCACAGCCACTCAAAGGCAAAAAGGGAGGAGGATGTAACAACCCCGGTTTTCGAGTACGCGAGATCTATTCTGAAAGTACGAATTTCTCCAGAAGATTAGTAAGGGGAAAACCTTTGATATATCATCAAGTATCTCAATCCTCATTGTCATTATGTCATCTTTAAGTTATAACCTTTTCCGAGACAAGCTCGATAATGCAATCACGAGGAATCTAGTTTTTGAACCGTATCGGTTAGGAGTTTTAATTCGATTTTTCGTAAATAATCTCAGTTTGACAAACTGGACTCGATTTATGAGAGGAGAGAGATAATAGGATGATATTATCATTATATGAGTATTAGAAGCCTCTTGAATGATATTATAAGCTTACCTGATCAGTTTTAGTTAAAAACAGAAAACCGGTTTAACCGGGTTCACAATTTACTGGTGCAGCTTAGCACCAGCACTCCCTGATGACTTTAGCAATGCTAAGGCCTCATTATTCATGTTTCATTCTCATAATAAATATGTTACTAGTGTCATTTATGCTAGTAGCTTAGAAAATAATTTTTAGACATGTTTTTGCAAGTGTTCCGATATATCTAGTTTTAGTAGTTATACACCTGAGATATTTTAATATTATTTTAATCCACCTCCAAGCCAACCAATCACAACTCACCCTACACCCCCAAAACCCCCAAGGCTGGCTCATTTTCACTTTGTGGCCGAAAATAGGTAGAGTGAAAAAGAGAGAAAAGTTCTTAGTTCCAAATCTTCAAAGCTTGATTTCTGCTGAACTAAAACTCAAATCAAAATTCCAATCCGACCAAAATGATCCTCTCTTCTTTCTCTACATGATCATATGACTTATCAAGGCTGGGATCAAGGTGAGTTGGCTGTACCATCTCTCTTTTGATTCAATTTCAAGGAAACATGCTTAAATATGTGTTTTCTTGATGTGATTTAGGAGGAAAAAGTGTTTAAGGACCACCTGAAAGTTTGATTGAATTAGGAGCAGCAAGACCAGGTAGGGTGTCACGAAATTAATCTTGATTAATTGTGTTTGATATGTGTGAATGTTGTATTATTTGGCTGTGCTAAAAATTGGTTGCATATATGATTGATTTTTGGTGAAATTTTGGTGAAATTCTGATGAAATTTGATGAAATTTAAGCTTTAAAGTTCATGTTCTTGGGCAGCTGGAAAAACGAAACCCTAAGCTTAAATTGAGGATCAATTTGTGTTGAAATCATGTAGAAAAGATGGGGTTTTAGTGGCTGCTAATTTATTATGAATTATAGTAAAAATCGGTTGCTGAAAAGACTGAAAAACGGGTAAAAACAGAGAAAGAATCTGAAGAATTTATGAAGAACATGAAGAACACTTTGAGTGTGGTGAAGAACAATGAAGAACACCTTTTTGATTCATAAAAGGGCAAGGAAGTAAAATTTTTGGTGTTTAAGTGGTTATATGGTAATTTCTGGAAGTTAGGGTGGTAAAAGTAGAAATATTAAAAGTTACGGGTGGTAAAAAGTGAATTTTAAAGGTTAAAGGTTAAAGTAAAGTTAATTTTCGAAAATATATTAATAAAATAATAAATAATAATAAAATATTAAATAATAATATTTAATTAAAAATAATAAAATAATGCGAAAAAGGCAGTTTTCTGTAAAAGCTTTAGAAAGACAACTTTAAGCGCAGAATCTCATAATTACCTTCATAAAACACTTAGGGAGTGGTAAAAACATATTAGTGAGGCAAAGATAAAGAAAAGATAAAAAGTTGAAGAAAAGATAAAAATCGAAGAAAAAGTCTGTAAAATTTTAACAACAGAGAAACAGACAAAGACTAGTGAACGAACTAGGGCAACATAGTTAGTTCTTGATTTGCGAATAGGGTTAGGTATTATATGAAAAGTTAAACTGTTTCAGTATAGACTTAATGAACCTATACTTGGGGCAGGCTAACTAATCATACCGAAATTTACATAAGCTTTAAATACATACGTTAAATAGAGAAAGCAGAATAAAGTGAGGAAGCGCAGAGAAAGGAACAAACAGAGCAGAATAAAGAGACAAAGCGAAGAGAGTAATATGATAAAGAGTAGAGGACCTATTGAGAGGTCATCTGTTGCATTAAGGCAACCTCAGAGATATCTATATGTTCATCTACTGCATTGTAGCAGTCAGATAGATAATGGTGCAACCACTGAGAAACGCTTTCCTGCGGTACAGATCCATATTTTATTTCTGTAAGGCAGAGGGGTTATTTCCTGCTACAGAAGTACCGTGACCACCTGTTCCATTTCTGTAGTGGCAGAGGGGTTATTTCCTGTATACAGAAGGTGTGTCGGCATACAACCCTGCAGTGGCAGATGTGTTATTTCCTGCGTGCAGTGGACCCTGTGGTGGCAGAGGGGTTATTTCCTGTACACAGGGGTATAGCCAACAGGAAAGCCATATCCGGCTAGTAATGCTGGGTTACGTCGGGAGCGGGTAGAAACCGACAAATGAGCTCATTACCTGCACTAGGACTAGACATGCATCATTCTTGTCTGTGCATTATTCTCTGTTGCATTCCTACTTGTGTTTGATCAATTTCTTTATGTTTGTTTGCTTGAGTGCTATGTCTATGCTTTATTTTCTTGCACTCTTCTGTTTGTGTTCTGTTTTCTGTTTTCCCTATCTATTTTAACTACTGTTTACTACTTTACTGTATTCTAATATCTATCTGCTAATCGGAATCAAATAAATGAACGTAACTAATAACCCCGACCCTACTAAGAACTCCCCAGTTCTTACCCCTTCTCTCCCTTCCTCCCCCCTCAGATGGAGACGGGCGTGATCTTCTATGAGTTCGAGGACCCTTACGTCTACGAGGATCCGGTACATCACAGTTACTTCATTATGGGTTTGGAGCCTCGTATTAGACGATATGCGTTATCTAATCGAGCTTTTCAACATCCTCTGTCTAGCCCGCTTTTTGACCCTGATGCTCCTTACGACTTTCCCTTATCCTGGTTACATCCTGACGCACCTGTACATCCTTTTCCTGATAATCCCGAGCACCCTATACCAGCTCAACCTTTGAATGAGGCGGTACCTGAGCCTATCATTCCTGATGAGCCTGAGTTAGCTGATGACTACGTACCTGTGATACCACCAGAGTGGGATTTTCCCCCTGAGCCGATCCCCGACTTTCCACAGCCTGATGAGCCGGCACTACCGGACGGTGGGGTAGCTCCTATATACGCGAACGGACCTATGCTTGCGAATGGTTTTGTACATAGTGACAGCAGTGTTTCTGGTGGATCTGAGGACATAGTTGCAGCTGTGGACGATGAGGAGGAGGAGGATCCTGAGATAGAGATAGAGCAGGATGAGGAGATGGACGAGCCTCACGGCGATTCTCCGAACGGCCACGTGTAGATATAGCTTGACTGCGGAAGGGGCATTCTTTTGATGACACTCTAGTCTGACATTATCTGTTAGTTAGTCTCTCACTTGTGTTAGTACACCCGAGAGCTAGGAGCTATATAGTGGTTAGGCTAGCCTGGGTGCCAGATTAGTGGCTTTTTGTATGGGCCAGGCCCTGGGAGTGTCGTGTATATATTAGCTACGTAGGATGACGAGGATGTAAACTGACTTGATCTGGTGTAAACGCCGCATGTTTTGTTATAGTGTACATGATGTATATTATCAGTTGTGTCTCTATGTTTCTTTATGCCGCTTTTCTGTTACTCCCAATATATGCTTGTTTATTTTACCTTGTTATCCGCAACGATACGATATAAAATAAAAAAAAAAGCTACCCGTAAAATTGGCATCGCTCTAACAAGGAACAGGCTCATATAGTAAATTATAGTTAATAATTAAGAGGGATCAGTTAGTAACACTTAGCTTCTTGTATGACCATGGCATACTGGGAGTTGGGTCGTTACAGAGGAAACCGGAAGGAATATTGCAAATACCATCGAGTCCGAGGACACTCCACAAACGAATGTTTCGACTTAAAAAATATCATAGAAAAATTGGTGAGAGAAGGAAAGTTAGATCGATTCCTAGCCACCCGAGATGATGATCAAAGAAAGAGATGAAGATACCGAACGAACAGAACGATCACCTCGGACACTAGAAAGACATGTCCACATGATACATGGCGGATTTACAGCAGGTGGGATCTCCAAATCCTCTCGCAAAAGATATCTCAAAGAAGTATATCATGTCGAAGGAGAGGAGGAAGCACTCAACATCCCGGCAATAACATTCACTAAAGAGGACGCATCCGGCATCATCGCAGGACACGACGATCCCATGGTCATCACCATCATATTAGCAAATGCCAACCTACACCGCACCTTAATAGACCAAGGGAGTTCTGCCGACATCTTATTCAAAACAGCCTTTGATAAACTCGGCTTAGAAGAAAAAGAACTTCAAGTATATCCAAACAGTCTGTTTGGACTAGGAGACACCCCGGTTCGACCACTAGGATACATACCACTACATACAACATTCGAAAAAGGGAACCAATCCAGGACCCTCAAAATAGACTACATCGTGGTCGATGTAAGTTCAGCTTACAATGCCCTCATAGGTCGGACAACACTCAACCAACTCGGCGCGATAGTCTCGACCCCACACCTATGTATGAAATTCCCAACACCAAAAGGGATAGCCACGATAAAAGCAGATCAAAAAATGGCATGTCGCTGTTACAACGAAAGCCTAAACCTCAGAGGCAAAGGAAAAGAGTTCCACACAATCGAGCTGGGCAGAGTCCAACGACGAGAAGAACTTCGTCCCCAGCCAGAGGGTGAGATAGAAAAGATTCAGATCGGGGACACCTCGGAAAAAATAACTAATATCGGCACAATCCTAAAAGGATATTCAAAGGAATTACTAATACAATTCTTGCGAGATAATGTCGATCTCTTCGCGTGGAAAACCGCAGATATGCCAGGCATAGACCCTAAGCTGATGTGTCATAAGTTGGCGGTCTATCCAGGATCTCGGCCAGTACAGCAGAGATGAAGAAAACTTGGGCCAGAGCGATCCCAGGCTGTAGAAGAACAAGTACAGGCACTACTGGAAGCAGGATTCATAAGAGAAGTCAAATATCCACTGTGGCTAGCCAACGTTGTCTTGGTGAAAAAATCAAATGGGAAGTGGCGAATGTGCACCGATTACACCGATCTCAACAAGGCTTGTCCAAAAGATCCTTACCCACTCCCAAATATCGACGCTCTGTTAGACACTTCCTCCGGATATAAATATCTCTCGTTTATGGACGCATACTCGGGATACAACCAGATCCTCATGTATCCACCAGATCAAGAAAAGACTTCATTCCTAACACCGAAAGCAAACTACTGCTACATTGTGATGCCTTTCGGTCTCAAGAACGCAGGAGCTACTTATCAAAGGCTAATGAATAAAGTCTTCTCGGATCACATCGGAAAGATCATGGAAGTCTACGTGGACGACATGCTAATAAAAACACAAAGTGAAGAGACATTATTGTCCGACCTGGCCCAAGTATTCGACACCATAAGGAAGCATGACATGCGACTCAATCCCGCGAAGTACACCTTTGCAGTAGAAGCAGGCAAATTCTTAGGTTTCATGCTCACACAAAGAGGAATTGAAGCAAATCCAGACAAATGTCAGGCCATACTCAACATGAAGAGCCCAACATGTGTCAAAGAAGTGCAGCAACTTAACGGGAGATTAGCCGCCCTATCCCGATTCTTAGCAGGAGCTGCGATAAGATCTCTCCCCTTCTATGCTACTTTAAGAAAGGGAAAGCAGTTCGAATGGACGACAGAATGTGAGCAAGCCTTCTAAGACTTTAAGAAATTCTTAGGACAACCACCTATCCTCTCTCGACCACGAGAAGGAGAACCACTCATGTTATATCTCACAGTAGGAAGCCAGACAGTAGCGTCAGCACTAGTCAGAGAAGACGAAAATGGACAACAACCCGTCTACTTCATTAGTAAAGCACTGCAGGGATCCGAGTTGAACTATCAGAAAATAGAAAAGTTTGCCTATACTCTCATTCTAACATCTCGACGACTCCGCCCTTACTTCCAGGCCCACACCATCAAAGTTCGCACTAACCAGCCCTTTGAAAGGAATATTGCAGAAAACAGATTTAGCAGGTAGAATTCTACAATGGGCAGTCGAGCTGTCAGAGTTCGACCTCCAATATGAAGCTCGGACGGCCATTAAGTCACAATATCTGGCCGACTTTATCGCAGAATTCATAGATGCCCTGGAAACCCTCACAGAGTGGAATCTCTATGTGGACGGTTCTTCAAATAAAACTGGAAGTGGCACAGGAGTGATAATAGAAAGCAACCAGGGAACCCAAGTTGAGCTCTCCCTCAAGTTCGGGTTCCCGGCTTCAAATAACCAGGCGGAATACGAAGCACTGCTAGCTGGTTTGAAGCTGGCTGAAGAGGTTGGAGCTCGGAAACTCAACATTTACAGCAATTCGCAAGTTATCACATCACAAATAACAGGGAGCTACCAAGCCAAAGATCCCACCATGAAAAGGTATTTGGATAAGACCAAAGAATAGCTCGGACAAATCGGGGAATATAAGATCTACCACATACCCCGAGAACAAAATGCCCGAGCTGATGCACTCTCGAAATTAGCCAGCACCAAACCGGGGGGCAACAATAGAAGTCTCATCCAGGAAATACTACAGACCCCGTCGATCTCGGAGGAACAAAAAGTCCTAACCATAACAGACCAGGACCAAGGATGGATGACCCCCATAATCAACTACCTCAAAACAGGAACACTCCCCACGGAAGAAAAGGAGGCAAAGAGGCTAAAAAGAGAGGCACAGTATTACACCATTATAAACAACATCCTGTACAAAAGAGGGATCTCAGTACCATTACTAAAATACGTACCGACCTCCCACACAAAGGAAGTATTAGAAGAAGTACACGGCGGCATTTGTGGCAACCATCTCGGAGCACGAGCTCTCACCAAAAAAGTACTTCGGGCGGGGTTTTATTGGCCAACTCTACAGAAAGAAGCTACAGAATTTGTAAAGACATGCCCACCATGTCAGAAACATGCCAACTTTCACATCGCCCCGCCAGAAGAGCTCATCAGCGTAACTTCGCCTTGGCTGTTTGCAAGGTGGGGGCTCGACCTTCTCGGCCCCTTCCCCCAGGGGTCAGGACAAGTTAAATTTTTCATAGTAGGGGTAGACTATTTCACAAAGTAGATCGAGGTAGAGCCCCTAGCCAATGCCACCGCTCAAAGAAGCCGAAAATTCCTATATAGAAACATCGTCACAAGGTTCGGGGTTCCATATTCAATAACCACAGACAATGGCACTCAATTCACAGATGCAGGCTTCAGAAAACTAGTAGCCGACTTAAATATAAAGCATCAGTACACCTCCGTTGAACATCCACAAGCCAATGGACAGGCCGAAGCTACCAACAAAGTCATATTGGCCGGATTAAAACGGAGATTACAAGATGCAAAGGGGACTTGGGCAGAAGAGCTTCCACAGGTCCTATGGGCATATCGAACGACGCCACACTCCACCACGAAGGAATCCCCCTTCCGGTTAGCATACGGAATAAAGGCAATGATTCCAGTAGAAATTGAGGAAGGATCGCCTAGAGTAGTTCATTACAATGAGGGAGCAAACTCCCAACTTCAGAGGGAAGAGCTCGACCTACTACCTGAAATCCAAGAAAGAGCTCGGATCAGGGAAGAAGCTCTAAAGCGCCGAATGGCTTCCAGATATAATCAAAGGGTAGTGCCGAGAAGTTTCGCAGAAAACGATCTCATCCTAATCCGAAATGATATTGGAACAACTCGACCAGGAGAAGGAAAGCTGGCAGCAAACTGGAAGGGACCCTACCGAGTTGTAGAAGTACTTGGGAAGGGCTACTATAGACTTTCCGATCTCAATGGACGAGAGCTTCCCAGATCATGGCACGCTTGCAACCTAAGAAGGTACTATAGTTAGGAAGGTAACAGATCTCATTATTGGATGCACTCTTTTTCCTGAAAAAGTTTTTTAATGAGGCACCAAGTTGAGACCCAGACACTATCCGACTTAAAGGGATGAAAAAATTCCCACATGTATATATTTGCACTTTTACTTTGAATAAAGTTTATTTAGATATTCTACAAAGAATTCAAGATGCATTAATCTAAAGAATTCATCGTCCGATTATAAAGTGACAAGTCGGCAGAAAGTGAAAAACAATTTCACTGCACGACCACGATAAAGATAAACCGTCCGATAAAGGTGAAAGCGCGATTCACCCAAAGGACGATCTAAAGATGCCAACCACTTTTTACAAATCGGAAAATATGAACACAGAATAATGTAAGAAGTTATCGAAAGCAATCCAAAAAAGAACCTGACGAGGTCTTACGGATAGCTAAAATAATAACTTAAAGACTGGCCGACGTCCAGAAGTCGGACCAAATCAACCCAAGTTATAGGTAAACCCTGGAAAGAGGTCTGGCCAACCCTATTAAAGAGGATTACTTTAACTTAGAAGGGCTCGACCTAACAAAGTCAGCCCAAAATAAAAAGGTTATAAAAGTAATCCCTGAAAGAGACCTGACAAAGGTCCAAGAAAGAGGATTACAAAAATAACCTAGAAAGAGATCGACCTAACGAAGTCGATCTCCTACAAAATACAAAAGTTACAAAAGTAATCCCTGAAAGAGACCTGACAAAGGTCCAAGAAAGAGGATTACAAAATAACTTAGAAGAGATCGACATAAAGAAGTTGGTCTCCTACAACGAAAAGTTATAAAAGTAATCCCTGAAAGAGACCTAACAAAGGTCCAAAAAAGAGGATTATGAAGTAACTTAGAAGAGATCGACATAAAGAAGTTGGTCTCCTACAACGGAAAGTTATAAAAGTAATCCCTGAAAGAGACCTGACAAAGGTCCAAGAAAGAGGATTACGAAGTAACTTAGAAGAAATCAACATAAAGAAGTCGGTCTCCTACAACAAACAGGTTATAAAAGTAATCTCTAAAAGAGACCTGACCAAGGTCCAAAAAAGAAGATTACTTTAAATAATTGAAAAAGATTGACATCGGTCAACTGCTTGGAAAAGGACAAAGAAGTCGGGCATGGATTGCTAAATCGGATCCACGCATTGACAACAAACCAGTTCAAAGAAGCTAAGCAACAAGGCCTCAAAGAAGCTAAGACAGGCGCAAGCAAGTGTGACATAAAATAACAAAGCCTCAGGGTCAGACCCAAAAGCTCAGAAGCTATTCGTTGTGTTTTTAAATAATGTTGCTAAACAAGCAACCAGAAAGAGTGTCAACAAAATAAACCAACCACAAAATAAAGAGTTTTAAAGCCCACAAGCCGGGCCAACTACAAAAATATCCAAAATAAATCAGCTAAAGGTTAGAAGACTTCTTAGCAGCATCAGTCTGAGGAGAAGGAGGACGAGCCTGGAAAGGAACAGCATCCACAGTACCATCGTCCCGGTTTAAGATATGACAGTCAGGATCAGAAGCGGGAGGGTCGACCTTGGCAGGAGGAACAGTAGGCGCTGACACCTTGGCAGAAGACACAGGGAGGGGATCGACTTCATCATCATCATCCTCATCATTAGGGACAATCTTGCCATCCCTGACAATGTTGTCCAGGCTAAAGGGGGTGAGATCGGCCTCGGGAGCAATGACCCGAACTTGCTCCTTCAAGTTCTCGTAAGCAGCAGTCACGCTGCCAACGAGATGACTTTGGAGCTCAGAATAATCTTCCCGGACATTGTCGAGCTCCCCCCTCAGGCGCATCATCTCCCGATAGGATGTAACGTAACTATCCTTGTGCATCATGGCTGTGTCCTCAGCTAACCTCAAAGAAGCTGCCAGTGATTGAGAACTCGCCTTCTCGTTCTCTAAGTCCTTCTCCAGCTTGGCTACCTTTATCTCAAGTTCCTCCTTCAACTCCCTCATCCGATCAAACTCTTGTTTTCCCTCCTCCATAAACGCTTTAGTGGCATGGAGAGGGAGATTCTGAGCAGTCTGATATATGGCAGCCGCCATATACGCCATCTTTACGTGATTTTGGGCCATAAATTCCAAGTGATGGAGGATGGACACATCATCCATGGAGAGGGAGCCATAGGGACCGATTTGCTGATCCACAAATTCAATGGCATTAAAATCAGGAGCATCGAGGTCGAAGGACTCAGCTGTTTTTGTTTTTTATTGGGAGGAGCAACAGATGGAGCGGCAGAAGTGGGGTGAGGATCCACCAAACGGACTCGGGGTGTAGGGACCACCTTCTTCACCCCAGGAGAACTCGGCACTGATGGCTTCTCGCGCACTTGGGAGGACCCCTCCCCAGCCGCCTTGGCCGCAATATTCCTGGCAGCAGTCGCCCTTTGCGCCCTCTTAAAAGCTTTCATGGATTCATTATTCTTCATTGCCTCTGAAAATAAAATAGAAATTAAGCTACAAATCGGATAAGTCGGAAAGACAGCTACAAGCAATATAAACAAATAATAAACGAAACACAAGATACCCAGTTCAGTTTGAAGAAGAGAAGGATTGGTTAGAAATTTCTTTGTGTCAAGATGGGGAGGATGACCCCAGCGTTCTTCCAAGACAGTCACAAAAGCTCGCTCAGCCTCATCCAACATTTCCCACGCATATCTGGAGACCCTCACATCTTTTTGCCATTCCAAGGGAAAAGCAGGTTCGTCATTCTCATCCAGGAAAAAGGGCCGAGCTCCTTTAACAGCTCGGACCTTGAAAAAGTAGTTTTTAAAATCACGAAATGACTCGTCAAACATGGAAAAGACCTTCTTTCCCTGGGTGGAACGAAAGGAGACCCAAGCCGACTTCTTTTTTACCACACCGGGCTTAGTTAAGACAAACAGATAGAAAAAGAGAGATTGGGAAGCAGGAATACCAAAACCATTGTACAACAATTGGAAAATTTTTATGAAACCCAAGGAATTGGGGTGAAGTTGAGAGGGGGCAACATTACAGGACCATAACAGGTCGGTTTCAAATTGAGTAAAAGGAAGGGTGATACCTAGCTGACCGAAGAAAAAATCATAAACATAAAAGAAAGGGCGATCATCAACAACCCAAGTAGAAAAGCAGACTCTCTCGTCAGAAGAGGGAGGGACAAGCTCATAGTTCTTCTCATCACTGGGATTACTACAAACACTATGAAACTGCCTAAGCTGCGCACAAAACTCAGAATCAACCAGAGAGACACACATAAGAACCATCGAGTCCACCCAATCGGCTATACCCTCAGGAACCTGGGAAGGCATCTCTACAACGTTATTTCGGGAAGACATGAGGCCAACTAAATCCTACAAAAAGAAAAGAAGAACGAATTACTCAAAAACATCTCGGACAAAGGGGCAAAACATCTCGACGGGCGAATACACAGAAAAGGAAAAACCCCAAGACTCAAACTGAAAGTCTTGGGGCATCCTTTGGAGGCAATAACAAAGCAACGTATCAAGGAAAATCTACTTACGTTCCGGCACCTCGCAAACATGAATAGAAGATCTCAAACAGCAAGCATTTTTCATAGGAGAGAGACAAAACACAAACAAAACTGAAAGTCATCTTCCTACAGTCTATCAGCAAGAAACAAACATCAAACATACCAGGCAAAAATTGTCAAAGATGCAACCTTTTTCAGAATCAAACAAAATTATCATTCCAAAGCTTCAAAATCAAAAGCATTTCACAACATGCAAAAGCCCTAAGGTATCAAGCAACAGGAAAAGCGAAAAAGATCATGCACAGTGAAAAAGTAGAAAGATTCAAACTTTTCCCAACTAAGATAAAAACTTTCTCAAAACAAACACAAAAATGGCGTAGAGGGAGGAAGAAAGAAGAACCAAACCTGGGAAAATGAGAGAAAGCTACAAAGAAAAGCAGAAAAGTGGAAGGCAAAATCCAGAATCACCCTTTCTCCCACGAAAAGGCAAAGTCACAAAGCAATGTCGCTGGGCTGAAACGCAAAAACTACAGGCGGAGGCTTCAGAAAAATCAAAGGAAAAAGTTGAAAGTGAGAAAGTAAAGGGAGAAGTTACGAAGAAGAAGCGAAGAAGAGAAACCATTTTTTTTTATCGAGAAATTCAAAATAAAAGCCAAGAGAGAATGGGGGCAATTATATGCCAATTAAATGCGGATATTAAAACCGCTTGCGTTCCCAAAAAAGCGCTGATATAAAAGCGCGCGCTTTTAGAGAAAAACGTTCTACATTCAAAAGCTGCTACAAAAAGGAGTCGACAAAATGCTTGAGTTCGGCTTCGCTACGAGAAGGACCGAAGTCAAGGACTCGACCTCGACAAAGAAGACCGAGCTCAAGCAGGGGCACTGTTCATACCCTGGGTCGAGCTATCCGACCTGGGATGATTAACGACAAAGCGACCAACCTCTTTAGGTCAAGCGGACCGACTTCTTCTTAAAGAACTCGTCCAATTCGACAGGAAAGCCTATAAAGGGCCCAAGTAGAGGAACACGACCCAAATCCAAAGGCCGTCTGAGCCTATAGAGATAAGGGCGGTTCCCTTGAAGATAAGCTAACCTCAACTCAAAGATAAAGATAAGATAAGATAACTAACTTATTTTATCTAGAAAGGTCACCCTACAACTACTATAAATACACTGGAGCACCCACGTATAACTCATACTCTGATTCTACTAAAAACCTATTTAATACCCATGCTAACTTAAGTATCGGAGTCTCTTGCAGGTACCCCCCACCCTTCGGTGACAAAGGATCAGTAGTGCAACCAGTCCAACAAGTCGGACACGACAACTCCGGCCGCCACCAACCAGCCGGACACGTCATCTCCGATCAGTTCAGAAGATCTCGTCCGAGATCGACCTACAGTTTCAAGTAACCCTCGGAACAATTCCCTTGTTTGAAATTTTATGCCCAAGGAATATCCCTTCAGTCACAATAAAGTGACATTTTTCCCAGTTTAAAACTAGGTTAGTCTCTTGGCATCTTTTCAGAACAAGTGCTAAATGGTTAAGGCAGGAGCTGAATGAGTCTCCAAATACTGAAAAGTCATCCATGAAGACTTCCAAGAATTTCTCTACCATATCAGAAAAGATAGAGAGCATGAACCTTTGAAAGGTTGCAGGTGCATTGCACAGACCAAAAGGCATCCTTCTGTAGGCAAACACTCCAGAAGGACATGTGAATGCTGTTTTCTCTTAGTCCTGAGGATCTACTGCAATTTGGTTGTAGCCTAAATAGCCATCCAAAAAGCAGTAATATTCATGACCTGCTAGTCTCTCTAGCATCTGGTCTATGAATGGTAAAGGAAAGTGATCCTTCCTGGTGGCTGTATTGAGCCTTCTGTAGTCAATACACATACGCCACCTAGTAACTGTTCTTGTAGGAACCAGTTCATTTTTTTCATTATGAACCACTGTCATGCCTCCCTTCTTGGGAATAACTTGGATAGGGCTCACCCAGGGGCTATCAGAAATAGGATAAATAATCCTAGCCTCTACTAACTTGGTGACCTCTTTCTGCACCACTTCCTTCATGGCTGGATTTAGCCGCCTCTGTGGTTGAACCATTGGCTTAGCATTGTCCTCCAATAGGATCTTGTGCATGCATCTTGCTGGGCTGATGCCCTTAAGATCACTTATGGACCACCCAAGAGCTGTCTTGTGTGTCCTTAGCACTTGAAGTAATGCTTCCTCTTCCAGTGGACTTAAAGCAGAGCTTATGATCACCGGAAAAGTGTCACCTTCTCCCAGAAATGCATATTTCAGGGATGGTGGTAATGGTTTGAGCTCGGGTTTAGGAGGTTTTTCCTCTTCCTGAGAAAGTTTCAGAGGCTTTTTCAATTCCTCTGAATTCTCCAGATCAGGCTGAACATCTTTAAAGATGTCTTCCAGCTCTGATTTGAGACTCTCAGCCATATTGATCTCCTCTACCAAAGAGTCAATAAGATCGACTTTCATGCAGTCTTTTGGTATGTCTGGATGCTGCATGGCTTTGACAGCATTTAACTTAAACTCATCCTCATTGACTCTCAGGGTTACTTTCTTCTTTTGGACATCAATGAGAGTTCGTCCAGTTGCTAGGAAAGGTCTTCCTAGAATGAGAGTAGCACTCTTGTGCTCCTCCATTTCCAGCACTACAAAGTCAGTGGGAAAGGCAAATGGCCCAACCCTGACAATCATGTCTTCAATCACGCCTGATGGGTATTTAATGGAGCCATCAGCAAGTTGGAGACATATCCGGGTTGGTTTGACTTCTTCAGTTAAACCAAGCTTTCTGATAGTGGATGCTGGTATTAGGTTGATGCTTGCCCCAAGATCACATAAAGCTGTCTTGGTGCAATTATCCTCTAATATGCATGGTATCATAAAGCTCCCGGGATCTTTAAGCTTTTCTGGGAAGCTTTTCAGAATGACTGCACTGCATTCTTCAGTGAGGAGAACTCTTTCAGTTTCTCTCCAATCCTTCTTAAGACTCAAGATCTCTTTCATGAACTTGGCATAAGAGGGTATTTGCTCAAGTGTCTCTACAAACAGAATCTTTATTTCAAGAGTCCTGAGATAGTCTGCAAAGTGGGCAAATTGCTTATCCTGCTCTTCTTGGCGGAGTTTTTGAGGATAAGGCATCTTGGCTTTGTATTCCTCAACCTTAGTTGCTGTAGGTTTATTTCCTATAGAGGTGGTTGGAAAAGCCTTTTTAGAGGGGTTGCTATAAGCACTTATGTGTGTCTGATCCCTCACTGGCATTTGAACGCCAGAATTGAGCTTCCATTGGGCGTTTGACGCCAGCTCCTTGCCTGTTTCTGGCGTTTGAATGCCAGAACTGCGCGTGGGTTGGGCGTTTAACGCCAACTTTGCATCCTTTTCTGGCGTTTGAACGCCAGAGTTATTCCTCTCTAGGCTCTTACTGTCCTCAGAGAGATTTTGAATAATATTTTGCTCATCCTCTGTCAGTTGTTCTTTTCTTGACTTTCTGCTGCTCTGAAGTGAGGTATTTAATGTTTTTCCACTTCTTAATTGAACTGCTTGGTACTCTTCTGTTATCTGCTTTGATAACTACTGTTTTGTCTGATTCAATTGTGCTTCCATATTTTTATTAGCATTTTTGGTTTCTTGTAGCATCTCCTTAACTTCTGCTAACTACCTTGTTATAGAAGATAGTTGCTGATTGAGTTCAGCAACTTGTTCTTGAGGACTAAAGTCAGTTGATACTGCCTTAGCTTCTTCTTTCATGGAGGACTCATTACTTATGTACAGATGCTGATTCCTAGTAACTATATCAATAAGCTCTTAAGCCTCTTCAATAGTCTTTCTCAGGTGGATAGATCCACCAGCTGAGTGGTCTAGAGATATCTGAGCTCTTTCTGTAAGCCCATAGTAGAAGATGTCTAATTGCACCCACTCTGAAAACATTTCAGAGGGGCATTTCCTTAGCATCCCTCTGTACCTCTCCCATGCATTATAAAGGAATTCATCATCCTCTTATTTAAAGCCTTGGATGTCCAGCCTTAGCTGTGTCATCCTTTTTGGAGGGAAATATTGATTCAGGAATTTGTCTGATAACTGCATCCATGTTCTTATGCTTGCTGTGGGTTGGTTATTTAACCACCTTTTAGCTTGATCTTTTACAGCAAACGAAAACAGTAACAGCCTGTATACATCCTGATCTACCTCCTTGTCACGCACTGTGTCAGCAATTTGCAAGAACTGTGCAAGAAACTCAGTAGGTTCTTCCTGGGGAAGACCGGAATACTGGCAATTTTGCTGCACCATGACAATAAGCTGAGGATTTAGCTCAAAACTGCTTGCTTTGATAGGAGGTATACATATACTACTCCCGTATGTAGCAGTAATGGGGTTAGCATATGACCCCAGAGTCCTTCTAGACTGTTCATTTCCACTTTTGTCCATGACGGAGAAAGGGAGATGATGTGGATTGTAAAGAATTTTTTTTTTGGAAACCGAAAATAAAATAAAATAAAATAAAATAAGTGAAAATTCGAATATAAGTTCAAAAATTAATAGGAAATTGAAAACCAAAATAATTAATTAATTAAAAAGATTTAAAAAATAAAGGGTAAGGATTTTCGAAAAATGAAGAGAGAGAAAGTGGTTAGAAAGTTTTGAAATTTGAAAATTTGAATTTTGAATTTTGAAAAAGTCAACAATATAAGATAAGGATTTTGAAAAAGATATGATTTTTGAAAAAGATTTGAATTTTTTTTTTGAAATTTAAAACTAAGATAAGATAAGATAAAAATTTTAAATTAAAAATCTGAATTTTTAAAGTTAAATTTCAAAAATCAATTAAAATTAAAGAGAAAAGATATTTTTGAATTTAATGAGGAAAGAGAAGAACACACAAAAGACACAAGACTTAAAATTTTTAGATCTAATGCTCCTTGTTTTTCAAAAATTTTGGAGGGAAAACACCAAGGTACACCAAACTTACAAATTTTCAAATCAAAATACAAAGAAGACTGAAGAATACCTTGGAGACTCACAAGAACAACAAGAATAAAATTCAAAGACTCAAGAACATAAAAAGAACACCAAACTTAAAACTTTTGGAAAACTAAAAATAAATTTTTGAAAATTAAAGAAAAATAACAAGAGAACACCAAACTTATAAGTTTGACACAAGATTAAATCAAAGAAAAATTATTTTTGAAAAGTTTTAAAAGGAAGATACCCAATTACTAAGAACATAAGCACAACGCTCTAGCCAACTGAGCTAGAAATTTAACGTGTTTTAAAAAATGTATTTAATGTATATAAATTTCTTGAATACTGATAACTTGAAAATGCACAAGAAAAACAAGAAAAAGCACAGAACAGGAAAAACTAAAGATCAAATAAGAAAAATAGCAAGAACAACTTAAAGATCAAGAAAGAACAATGAACAAGAATTCGAAAATTTAAAGGAAAATAAAAACATGCAATTGACACCAAACTTAAAATATGAATCTAAACTCAAACAGAAAACTTTAAGATTAACAAATAAAAATAATAAATTTTGAAATTTTTTTTGAAAAGAAAATAAAAGACTCTGACCTAAAAGACAAAATTTTCTTAATCTAAGCAACAAGATGAACTGTCAGTTGTTCAAACTCGAACAATCCCCGGCAACGGCGCCAAAAACTTGGTGCACGAATTATAAATCACACTTTTCACAACTCGTACCACTAACCAGCAAGTGCACTGGGTCGTCCAAGTAATACCTTACGTGACTAAGGGTCGATCCCACGGAGATTGTCGGCTTGAAGCAAGCTATGGTTATTTTGTAATTCTTAGTCAGGAAATCAATGATAAGAGTAATTATATTTATGAAGAGTAAAAAGCATAAATTAAATAGTACTTGTTATGCAGTAATGGAGAACATATTGAGGTTTTGGAGATGCTCTGTCTTCTGAATCTCTGCTTTCCTACTTTCTTCATCTTCACGCACGCAGGTCTCCTTCCATGGCAAGCTGTATGTAGGAGGATCACCGTTGTCAATGGCTACCATCCGTCCTCTAAGTGAAAATGGTCCAAATACGCTGTCACTGCACGGCTAATCATCTGTCAGTTCTCACTCATGTTGGAATAGGATCCATTGATCCTTTTGCGTCTGTCACTACGCCCAGCACTTGTGAGTTTGAAGCTCGTCACAATCATCCCATCCCAGATCCTACTCGGAATACCACAAACAAGGTTTAGACTTTCTGGATCTCAGGAATGGCCGCCAATAATTCTAGCCTATACTACGAAGACTCTGATCTCACTGATTCGAATGCTCTGTTGTCAGGAGATGGAATCAAACACGTGAACCAGGAATCAAAGAGATACACTCAATCTAATGTAGAACGGAAATGGTTGTCAGGAACGCGTTCATGGGTTGAGAATGGTGATGAGTGTCACGGATCATCACATTCATCATGGTTAAGCACGAGTGAATATCTTAGAACAGAGACAAGCGTGTTTGAATAGAAAACATAAGTAATTGCATTAATTCATCGAGACACAGCAGAGCTCCTCACCCCCAATCATGGAGTTTAGAGACTCATGTCGTAGAGATACAGTGTGAAACGTGAAAATGTCATGAGCTACAAAATAAATCTCTAAAAGTTGTTTAAATACTAAACTAGTAACCTAGGTTTACAGAAAATGAGTAAACTACGATAGATAGTGCAGAAATCCACTTTTGGGGCCCACTTGGTGTGTGTTAGGGCTGAGACTTGAGCTTTACACGTGCATAGGCTGTTTCTGGAGTTAAACGCCAGGTTGTAACCTGTTTTAGGCGTTTAACTCCAACTTGTAACCTGTTTCTGGCGTTTAACGCCAGAATAGGGCAGAGAACTAGTGTTGAACGCCAGTTTGCATCATCTAAACTCGGGCAAAGTATGGACTATTATATATTGCTGGAAAGCCCTGGATGTCTACTTTCCAACGCAATTGAGAGCGCGCCATTTGGACTCTTGTAGCTCCAGAAAATCCACTTTTAGTGCAGGGAGGTCAGAATCCAATAGCATCTGCAATCCTTTTTCAGCCTCTGAATCAGATTTTTGCTCAGGTCCCTCAATTTCAGCCAGAAAATACTTGAAATCACAGAAAAATACACAAACTCATAGTAAAGTCCAGAAATGTAATTTTTATTTAAAAACTAATAAAAATATACTAAAAACTAATCAAATCATACTAAAAACTATGTAAAAACAATGCCAAAAAGCGTATAAATTATCCGCTCATCACTAACGTTGGCACCTCCTCTTGTGTTGTAGCATTAGTGAGCTAACTTAGGCCACTAACGTTGCTTCCTTCTTCCTTGATGCATATTGGTGACCCAACTTTGGCCACTAACGTTGCTCATGCTTCCTTGATACACGTTAACACTGACGTTAGTGGGCTAACTTGGCCGCTAACGCCAGCTTCTTCTTGTAGAGCCAATGTTAGCACTGGCATTAATGGGCTAACTTGGCCACTAATGCCAGCACTTCTCCTTTGAGCCAACGTTAACTATGGCGTTAGTGGGCTAACTTGGCCACTAACGCCACAGCCTCTGCTTTTTCTCTGCTTCTCCTTTACTTCTCCTTGCCTATCATCAACCAAACAAATGCATCAAAGCTTTGCCATAATCACAAGATAATGTATCATTCATTGCATCAAGTAATTCTTGCATCAATCTCATGAAGATGTTTATAATTTACCATGTTTGATTGAATCAAGACATGCATACATTACTCATCCCAATGCTTACTTATTGACTAAGAAAATGCATGAAACCAAGTAAAAACTAATGAAAATGGATTGTGAAACTAGCCAAAGATGTCTAGACATCACAACACCAAACTTAAATCTTGCTTGTTCCCAAACAAGCAGTAAAGCATAAGAGAAGTGAATGAAAACACAAAGAATATAAGCCCTTATTGACAGATATTCAATCCTAGTTCATGGGGTTTCACGCATGATATCTTTGAAGTTCATAAACTTATTAGTTTCCAGGTTATAATATCCCCTTAAATACTAACTCTGCTGCTTCTATTAAACCTTTTATTCTTTGATCCTTGGTTTGAACTTGTTGTTTTTCTTTTTCTTGCTAGAGGCTTATTCTTTTTTATTGAAGCTCAGTGTTCTGTTTTGAGGTAGCTCTTTATGATAAGCTTTCAGTCAACACTCCTGACCAAGTTGGTTCAAGGTGTTGGGTGTTGAAGCACCCCTCAGAACTTACTAACTTAAGCCTCTTCTCAACACATACACACCACAGGCACTTGACTTGCAATCAAATCCTTGAGACATTGATGCCCAACAACTCTTTGGGTTAATGCTTTGTAGTAAGGTTGCTCTTGATAATGGACTTTTTGTTCATAATCCCGGGTTAGTTAACCCATGTTATCAAGTGATGAAGCACTCCTTAGAACCTAATCATCTAAGCATATCCTAGTACAAAAACATCACAGGTATATATCTTTAGGGTCAAGCTATTGGTGCCTAGCTTATTCATTTTTCTTCTTTCTTTTTTGCCAACGTTAGTGCTGGCATTAGTGGGCTAACTTGGCCACTAACGCCAGCTTCTTTCTCTCTTTTTGCAAGGATCTTTTGTTCACAAAGGTTTCATACACTGCGCATTAAGCTTATACTTAAGGGAACACTTTATCCTTCCACTTTATTTATGAACTTACTAAGTACTCAAGCATGCACCACCACATAACCTTAGGATTTTTATTCTATCTTCTAACAACTTGGACTTTTACTCTTTCTCTGTTTCATAACATTCTCTTTTATTGAAGCATAGGGAACAAAGCATACAATTCAAGTAAGATGGAAAGATATAGGCACTTAAACTAGCAAGCCAAAATGACATAAAGACAAACATAATGCAGATGAAACATGACTAAAAGGACACTAATCAACAGGGGTACAATTTCACTTTTCAATTAACACATTTAAGCTAGAGACAGTCAAGTAACAATACAACCTCTTGGTGTCCAATTGTTTCCTCCTTGTCATCATCATTTTTGGCTCTCATGTCTTTCTCTTGTGTCTTTCCACATGATGATGCATCTTACCCCCAAGAGATGAAACGACTGCCTACAAGAGTATTGGAAGTTGCTTGTTCCCCAAGCACTTGAGAGATGGTTAACATGCATGTATGCTTGTGATTTTCTGAACTTAAGTTGGTGTGTGAATACTAAACTTAGTTCCTTGCCTACTTCTATATCCAGCAAAGTGAATACATGCAGGAAACATCATGTGCTTTTATTAAGAATGGTGGATATTGTTGTGTTTCTAACCCCTAGGCTTCTTCCTTTTGGGGCCTTCCTCCTTGATGGATGATGTACATCCAACACCAAACTTATGTTTGGTCTTAGGAGGGATTGAGTTGGTCACATATGGGGTTTTCTTCTTCAATACGTCTACAAAAGAGATATTGAGTTGCAGCTTCCTGGGGACTGCTAAGAGATGAGTCAGTTGTCCATCTTTAAGCTCTCTCTGCACTCCAATAAAAAGTGGCTCTTAAGGCTTTTCCACCTCTGCAAGGATGAGTTCTGTGGTAATCACAGGCTCCTCTTGCACACCCAGAAAAGAATCAACTTGAGGTTCCTTCTCTTCTGTAGGGGCGTGCTCAATGACATTCTCAAAATCCTTCTGGTCCTTGAGTCCCTCAGTAGCAAACACCTGAGGTTCGGCCTCTTTGGTGAAGACTACTATCACACCTTCTTTCAAGGTCTCCTTCCCAGAAAGCATCCAGCTTTCTGTGAGGGCCCTATAGGAATTCACCTCCTCAAATAACTCAGTGGGATAAGTATTAACCAGCTCAGGTGTTCACTGGTCGCAGGTGTAAGTGTCTCCTTGAGGGTGGTCACCACTCATAATACTAGGAGCACTACAACTCTCAGCAGAGAGTGCGACTAAAGTCTCCTTATCTAGAACTTCTGTCCTGACTAGGGTCTTAACATCTATTGCTAACTTAGCCAATCTCTGCGAGGGAGAAAATCTGTTTAGAAATTTATTAACAATCTTATCCCAAGTGTTCACACTTCCTTTGGGTGCAATATCCCACCAATCTTTTGCTCAAAGCAAATGGGAATAGTTTTAGCTTGTGGAGTTCAGGGTCCACTCCATTGGTCTCGGCAGTGTCACAGAACTGTAGGAATTCAGTGATGAACCTACTGTGGTCTTCCTGTGGGTGCCCATGAAACTGGAACTTCTGCAACACTAAGGCGATCTGTTGTGGGTTGATCTCAAAGCTTCTTGCTTTGATAGGAGGTACATTGATACTTTCTCCATAGAAGTCAGGAGAATAGTCACCAAGAATCTTTCTTGCCTCTCCTTCAGGTTCGGCCTTGTCTTCAATTTCTTATTCAAAATTTTCTGAAAGGTTTCTTCCGGAGTGTTGTGCTCTAGCTTGTTGTAAGCTTTTCTTCAAAGTCCATTCAGATTCAAGATCAGGATCAAAGAGGGGTTCTTTATACCTGTTCCTGGTCATAAACAAGAAAAGAAGAAAAGAAAGAAAGGAAGGAAACTTTTTGTGCCACTTGGCAAAGAACTCCCAGTGAGATGTGAAGAAAGAAAAAGAAGATAGAAAAGTGAAGATGGAGGATGAGAGAAAAAGAGTAATTTGAATAATATAAATAGAGATGAGAAGAATTAGAAAATAGAAAATATAAATAAGAATTAAAATATTTTTTTATTTTATTTATTAAATATTTTTGAAAATTAGGGTTAATAATTTAAAAAGAAATTGAAAATTAGTTGGTGATTTTCGAAAATAGAAGAGAGAGAAGAGCAGTAGAATTTTCAAAAATTAAGAGAGAGAAGAGTTAGTTACCAAGTTTTGAAAAAGAAGAGAGAGAAGATAAGATATTAATTAAGAAAAGATTCGAATATAAAATAGAATAAAAGATAAGATAAGAAAAGATTTGAAATTGAAATTTGAAATTAGAAAAAGATAAGAAATTAAAAAGATAAGATTTTGAAGTTTGATTTTGAAAAAGATTAGATTTTAAAGTTTGAAATTTAAAATTTTAAAATTTTTAATTTTGAAAAATTGAAATTTGAATTTTGAAATTTGAAAAAGATAAGATTTTGAAAAACATAAGATTTTTTATTTTGAAAAACATAAGATTTTTAAAATTAAAATATGAATTTTTATGATATAATTTTAAAAAATTAAGTTAAAATAAAAATAGAAAACATATTTTTTTTATTTTTTGAATCTAATGAGGAAAGAGAAAAACAAGTAAAAGACACAAAAATTAAAATTTTTAGATCTAATACCCCAAGTTTTCGAAAATTGAAGGAAAAACACAATGGGACACCAAACCTAAAAATTTTAAGATCAAAACAAAAAGAAAACACAAGAACCCTTTGAAGATTAAGAAGAACACCAAGAACAAGACTCAAAAACTCAAAGAACACAAGAACATATAAAGGACACAAAACTTAAAATTTTTGAAAAACCAAACTCAAAATTTTCGAAAATTTAAAGAAAAACAACAAAAAGACACCAAACTTAAAAATTTAACACAAGATTTAACCAAAGAAACTATTTTTGAAAAATTTTTTGAAAGAAAGATTCAAAGAGAATGAAAATTTAACCAAGAACAAACACAAAAGACTCAAACTAAGAACAAAGATTAAAGAAAGAGAAGAAAAATATTTTTGAAAAAGGTTTTAATTTTTTTTTCGAAAAAGAAGAAGAAGAAAATAAAAATAAAAGACTCAACAAAATAAAATAAATTACCTGATCTAGGGAACAAGACAATCCGTCAATATGTCCAAACTCGAACAATCCCTGGCAACGACTTCAAAAACTTGGTGCACGAATCACCACACCTTCGTACAACGGTACCAGCAAGTGCACTGGGTCGTCCAAGTAATACCTGAGCGAGTCAAGGTTGATCCCATGAGAATTGTGGTTTGAAGCAGGCTATGGTTATCTTGCAGGTCTTAGTCAGGCGAATCATAAGTTGTTAGATTTGTGAGATCTAAACTATGTTGACATATAACTAATAAAATAATCTGTAAATTAAATGGAATCCGTAATAGGAATATGGTTAAGGATTGAAGTTGCTTTGTCTTTCTGAATTAACTCTGGCATTACTGTCTTCTTTACTTGTGAATGATTTTTCAATGGCAGGCTGTATGTGATCAACGCCTTTATTGAGAGGTCATTAATAATCCTCCGGATCTGAACCCCAGGGTTAGTGTGGATCCAGTCTGCTTGAGGGTGAAGCTCGTACAGTCCATTCTCCTTAATGATCCAACTCAAAGCGCCACAGACAAGGTCGGATCTTCCGGATCAGAGAGTGCTGTATCTTTAGGTTCTAGCCTCTACCACAGAGACCATAATCTCTGCAGAAATTGGCTGAACTGGTGTCTCGAGAAGTCCCCAATGAAGTCGTGAATTAGCCGTCTGAGAAATGTATAATCAAGCTGGCGATTCGATGCTTTCCACTGAAGTATTCACACGAACCCAAGTAGACACGGGTGTTTGTCAGGCACGTTTATCTTAGTGTGATGAACAGAGCTGATTGTCACTGATCATCCTATTCACCATGTTGAAGAACGAGTATACATCTTAGAATTAATCAAACGCGGATCGAAGAGAAACAGTAATACTTTTATTAATTCATAGGACTCAGCAGGGCTCCTCCCCTCAACCTAAGAGGTTTAGAAACTCATACTAAAAGGAAAATACAAAGTGGTTAATAAAAATATGCTGAATGATGGGTGAATATGTCCGAATTACAGAAATCTAATCCCTTAAATACTAAACTAATGACTAGTAAGGGTAAAATAGTCTTTTTAGTGCTAAAATCCACTTTTGGGGCCCACTTGGTGAGTATTTGGGCTGAGCTTTGATGAGATCCACGTGCTATGAGGCTCCTAGGGCGTTGAACGCTGGCTAGGGGGTCCTCTCTGAGTACCAATGACAATTTATTAGTCAAGTACTTGTGGTGTTTATGTATCAAGCGAAAAGCTTGAAAACAAATCACTTAGAGTCAAGGCTAGGCTAAAGTGAAAACCACTCCCTCAAAGCTCAAGGCTCTAAGCACTAATGATTAGAAGAAAAGTAAAGAAAATAAAGAAATGAGCTTAAAGAGTCCTCTAATTAAATGCTTGTGGTGCTTATGTATCAAGTGGTAATACTTGAAAACAAAGCATTTAGAGTCAAAGCTTTCAACTAATGGTGCAAAGCACCCAAGAAACTAAGCTAAGAAAAAGATGAAAAGCTTGTTTCAAGGAAGGAACACAAAGAAAAAGATTTCATAAAATGAGCAAGACAGAAGCATCAATCATTTGAATTTCTTTTGTGATTGTAGCATGCATAAGAAACTAGCCAACCATGAACATAAAAATTGCTACTCTTCTCACCTTGGTTTGTCAAAATTTATTGCATGATTCTTTGTTTGCTTGAGGACAAGCAAAGTTTATGTTTGGTGCTGTGATGACTGCGTATCATGTTATGTTTTTCTATGCTTTTTCATATAAAAAATTAGTCTATAATGTCCAATTATTGAGTATTTGTTGTGCTTAAGTTGTATATTACTTTGATCTTTTGATTTGATGAATTTTGTAGGAAATGATAGAAAAAGAAGAAATAAAAGCACTAATAGAGGAAGCACACTCCCAAGGTGGTAAAAGAGTTAGAAACAAACTCAAAGAGAAGCAAAGAGGATTAGCAACCCTAACCTCTTCACACTCCAACAAGAATAACTCGAATTACAAAGCTCCAAACGAGATGTTCTCAGTGCCATTGGAAAGTAGACTTCCCGAGCTTTCCAACCATATATAAGACTCTATAGTGGATGTAAGAACCGGAGTTTTTCACGTAAAACTGTTTTAATAAAATAATAATTTTTAAGTGCCCGGAGGAGGTTCAAAATTTAGAAGTTTCAATTTAAAAATTTAAAGGTAAAATTTGATTTCAATAGATTTTTCTGAGTTGGAAAATGTATCATTTTCGAAAAGTTTTTGTAAAAATGTGTACTAACGCTTAAGTTGGCCGTACCGGCTCTAGACTGTCCAGTATCGTGTTTTGAGAAAAATAATATTTTAAAAATTGATTTATTATTTTAAAAGGACAAAAATAATTTAGAATCAAAAGTCGGGCGCTAATCTTAAAGGTTTTGGCCCAAGGTAGGCCAAACGGACCTAAAATGCTAACGGGTTGGACTGGGCCCAAACAGGGCCCAAGGCCCAACATATATAAGGCCAATTAATGAGCATTCAGCTCATTTTGACCTAACTTGAGAGAGAGGGGCGCATATTGGATATGAGAGGAGAAGAGGGGAATGTCATTATTCACCTCCACCTTCCGGGAGCCATAAATTGAGCTACGGAACTCCAATTGACGAGCCATTTGTGGCCACGTGAAGCTCTCGACGAGCTTTTCCTTTATATCTAAGAAAATCTGGTAAGATATCGAAATTCACTCCCTAGTTTCCTGCCCTAACTTCTGCATTTTTGGGGGTTTGGTTTTTGAGTGGATTTTGTGGTTTTGCTTATTTAGGTGATCTCTTATAGCGAGTAATTGTTGAATTTTACCCCTAATCTTGTTGGGTAAGGTAAGGTTTCACTAAACCCTTATGTTTAGTTGTTTTGTGAACCTTAGGTTTGATGTTGGTATGTTTTATGATGTTAGATTAAGTTTTGGTGCTTGTTGGAGTTGGCTTGGCTTTTTGGGAGCTTTTTTGGACTCAAAGTGGTATTTTGTGCATATTGGGAATCGGCCAAGGTATGGTTTCGGTTTCCTTTATGTAATATGTAATGTTTCGTGAACCTTCGGCTAGTTGACCTTTAGATAGGATGGAATGTTTGGGTGTATGTGTAATTGTATGAAAATTTGTGTTTGATGATAAATTGTATGGAGGTGGATGATGAGTGTGTACATTAATTGTGCTAATATGAATGTTGATAATTATTGATAATATTGAGACTATTTGATGAGGAGTATGGATATTGATGTTGATGACAATTGGTGAAGGATGTGAGTTTTATGAGGAATAGAGATTTTGATGAATTTGGATAACGTTAGATATTGTTTGGTGATGATTATTGAAATGGATGAGGATTTGTAGTAGTTGTTGATTTTGTTATTGATTGATGATGATTATGAATGTTTAAGATGATTTTGGATGTTGATGATTAAGGTTTTGATGGTGTTGAAGGGTGTAATTGGAATATTATTTATGGTTGAGTTGAGAAATGAGTAGTATGGACTGTTGTGTTGTTCTGGTAGTAATTGGATTGTGAGTTGTTTGGTTTTGAAATGAGAGTTTTGGTAAAAGTAAGTTTTAAGGTTTATGGTAAAAACAGATTTTTGGGTAACTTTGACGGATCATAACTTGAGCCTCGGTTTTCAAAATTTGTTGAAATTTGTTCAGAATTAAAGTCAATGAAAAATATTCAAATTGATATAAAGTTTGTAAAATTTGGATTTTGTAGAGGAAGTTATGATCATTCAAAGTTTGGTGTCAAAATCTGAATTCTGCAATGTTGCAGAATTCAGTGATTTTTGGTTTGTGTGCGCACGCACAGCCTTGTGCGCACGCACACCCTGTGAATTTTAAAACCTGTGCGCATGGACAGTTTTGTGTGCACCCACACACGGGGACAGGGCTACTGGTGACAGCGCTAGCACGCCCTGTGCGCGCACACAACCAACGAACTTCTGTGAGCTGTGCGCATGCACACGTTGGAAGGTGCACTCTGTTGAGGGCGTTTGAACGTCTTGTGCGGATGAACAGAGTTGAAACTTTTACTACCTTTGCGTACACACACCTCTATGCGTACGCACACATTTGAAAACTTTCCTGGGCGTGCGCACGCACACCCTTGTGGGTACGCACATGCCCTGTTTTCCAACAAAACTTTTGATTTTAACTGTTTCACTTTCCTAACAAGCTTGTAAACTTCTGTGACATCTATTTAAGACTTTTTGGCTTGTTTCAGATTGTTAAATCATAGAAGAAGCCTTGGGTGGAATTATTTGGGTATTACTTTGAAAAGTTAGAGAACAGAGGTTTAAGTTTCTGGTGTACTGAGGATGAGTTTGGTTGAGAGAGAAGGACGAGTAGTGAACTTGGTGACTATTGGCAATGAGTTGAGAAACTGATGAACTAATGAGTTCGGGATGGAATTAAGAACTGATGATGGTTATTATGAGCTTGATGGATCTTGAAGGAATGTGTGTCAGGCACTATATCCTTGGCATGTTGAGAATTGATAATTTGAAAGTGATTTGAGATGAAAAATTATGATGACTGGTGATGATTTGAGATCGATGGACAGTGGTTGAGAGTGTGCAGGGCCTATATCCCTGGCGTAGCAGATTCCTCTGCAGCATGAGTATATGTTGTTGAGAGTGTGCAGGGCCTATATCCCTGTCGTAGCAGATTCCTCTGCTACATGAGTATATGTTGTTGAGAGTGTACAGGGCCTATATCCCTGGCATAGCAGATTGCTCTGCTGCATGAGTAGTTGTTGTTTCCTTCTCTGCTGCATGAAGTGTGCGGGGCCTATATCCCTGGCGTAGTAGAATCCCTACTACACGAGTGTGCATGGCACTATATATCTGGCGTAGCAGGTTCGTTGCTGCATGAGTGTGCATGGCACTATATCCCTGGCGACTTACTTCCTTCCGGAGCTATAGCATCAATGCTAGAGTTTGCGGTTGATGGGTGCGGCAAGGATGAAGGAGCAAGGCTACTAGGGGTGGAGTGAGAGGGTGTTAGATGTCACAAAGCCTCAGCAAGAGTTGCCATGCACTTCTCTTGCTTTCTTTGAAATTCCCTTTGCTCTTGGATGAGGGCTTGAAAACTAGGCCCTCCATAAGGGAAGTTAATGGGGGGTAAGATAGTGGTGAAGGCTAGGTTGTCCCAAATGTGGTGGTAGGTAAGTGGGTGTAGAGATACTTGGTGGTGGAAAAGGTAAAGGAGCTTGAAAGTGTGTTGGTTGTAACTCATGTTGAGGGTTTGGTGCATGAGCATATGGATGGACAAAATTGTAATGAGGGCATGTTCCACTAGTTGTGAGAGGTTGACATGCATTAAGATCGTAGGGTCCTCGCGATGGTCCTTATTGCCAAAAATCCATTGCTTGTGTCCCTGACCTCCCATACTTTGAAATGAAACAACGTTGGCATTGCTACCCCCTACAACATGGTAACAAACTCCAAGCCAAAAGGGTGATAATTCATGATGAATAGGAAAAATATAACAGAATAATATCAATAAAAACAATGAACAAATGAGTATATACATTCTAATTGTATCTACTCACATAGGGCTAGACAAACAAATAGTTGCTATCAAAATTAAGCTAGAGGTGCCTCCTATCAATTAGTACCAAGTAGCAAACCAAAAATCAAATATTTACATTATTCACATATTTAAAACAACCAAAATAGTAGCACTCATTGCACTTAAAGTGAACTCCCCGGCAACGGCACCAAAATTTTGACGAGGGCCCAAATTGCATATGGATTAGGAACTTGATTATCTGAAATGGGATTAGCGTTGTGAATATAGCCCTAACCCGACAAATGGGATCTCGATCAAAATTGAAAATTCACGAGATGTGTCACAAGCAAAACCAATTCAAAACTGAGAGTATTCAACTCCCGAGTCGTCTCCGTAGGAGCACTTTAGAACAATGAGTGTGCCACTCCGGTTGTAGTGATCATGGGTTGTTAATGAAAAAATAAACATATAAAGCAATAAAAGAACATGCAAAATTGTAATGATTGAACTAATGAAGAAATTAAAGAACCGACTATGCAATATAAACAAGTAAAGTATAAAAGAGATCAACATATAAAGTTATGAAAGATTGAAAGCATAAAAGAGGACCTTGGCTTGGAGTGAGCTAAGGGTTCTTTCCTTGTTGGAACCACAACTATGACAATTATGATGGATTAGTCTCACTTGATCAACCCTCACATCGGAAGATAAGTTAAATGAGCATAAGTGTCCTTAACCCACAAATCCTAAATTGCTTGCTAATTGCCTTAGCAACAACTTAGCGTTAGTGGGAACAAGAACAATTAACAATCCAAGAATTGAAACTAAATATTGGACATTCCAACTCTAGAAACCCAATTGCTCACTTTACCCAAGCCAAGAATAAAAAATTTAGCCTAAAAGCATGTTTGACATTTTGTCAAACACTTGGTGGGCAAAAAGCTTAAACAATGAGAAAATGAGAAAAGACTTGAAAATAAAAGCAACAATTAATCTCAATCAGCAAGAATAACACAAGAAAGCATGTAACAAACATCAAACATCAAATTCATCAACAAGAAATTGAAATTGCAAGAGAGAAGTAAACTTGAACTATAACTTGAATTAGAAGAAAGAGTAATGACAATGTAACTATAAAGAGTAATAACAAGGGAATACTTACAATAAAAGCTAGAAAAATCCAAGATCAAAAATGGAAATGGAACTTGAATGTAAAACCTTAATGTAAGCCCTAGTAGAGATGATGAAAAACTTAGAGAAAAACCTAAACTAAAAGCTTCCTATGCTACTCCTAAACTATAATAATGATATGATATGTTATGTCTTCATTTTCCCCTCCAATATGAGTTAGAGAACTTCAGAAATGGGCTTCCCAAGTCCCCAAATTGCGAGGCACGTGATTTTTAAACGAAGTCATATGCGAACACCTGTGCGGACGCACGCACACTTTGGCGAAAATTTTGACCTGTGCGTACGTACAAGCAGCTGTGCGCACGCACACTAGGCGATGCTTGGTTGGACGCGCGACGCGCTCGAAATGGTCCACGTGCTCTGGTTGGCAGCTGTGCGTACGCATGGGTAGCTATGCGCACGCACACGTCTCTGAACTCATTTCCTTTGATTCTTCTTGTTTCCTCCACTTTGCATGCTCTTCTTCCATTTTCTCCAACCCATTCCTACCTTACACACCTGGAATCACTCACAAACAACATCAAGGAATTGAATGGAAGGCAATTGGAATAAAATAGATTAATTTAAGCACAAAAGAGCATATTTTCATAATCAAGCACAATTTGGGAGGAAGGTTCAAAAATATGCTATTCAAGGGAATAAGTGCAAGTTTATCTGATGAAAATCCATTCAATTTTAACCAAAAATTATCATCAAATATGGATTCATCAATTTTCCTACACTTAAATACTAGCATGTCCTCATTCTAACCACACACAAAGGAGATAGATGAAAAGGGAAAATGACTTATGCTATAAACTACTTAGATGCATGCAACTATCCTAAGACTAATTGCTAATATGTACTACGATGAGAGTTGGTAGAAACAAACCACAAAATTCCAATCCATCACAAGAAAGCTTTAGGGCCAATGTAAAGAGTTTGTGCATTAAGATCAATGTCCAAAGATTTGAATTGAGTTTATCAAAACTGTCCAATTAAATAACTTGCAAGAAGATACAATATGAGGCGTAAGAACATAGAATTGAGCGATCAAACCCCTCACTGGATGTGTATCCACTCAATTCCCTCAGTGTTTAGGGTTTAACCACTCAATTCTCCTTCTTTCATGCTTTCAAAGATTTGCAAGTCATCTAACAATCAACTAGTATTTAATGCATGAATAACAAATATCATGAGGTCTTTAGAGGGATATAATGGGGCTAGGGTTTAGGTAGGATGAATTATGGTCAAGTGGACTTAAGGAATTAGTTCTTTGATTAGCTTGAGTGTCCACCTAATCCTACATCCTATATACACATAGCAATGCAACCTTTCTACCCATTTCCCTTTTTGTTTTCTATCTCACCTTACTCATGCATTTTCTTTTTCAAACTTAGCATATGCATCCTTTATTTACTTTTTTTATTTCATACTTTGTTATGCACAAGTTTTTTTTTTTAATTTGAACTATGAATGTATATGTTTTAATTAATGAAATGCATGAGCATTACCTAATTGCCAAAATCTTCACAATGAGTTCACGCCTCTGTCACCAATGCTTCCCAAAATTCCCCCACACTTAGACTTTACACACTAGGTGATGCTTGGCTGGACGCGCGACGCGCTCGAAATGGTCTACGTGCTCTAGTTGGCAGCTGTGCGTACGCACGGGTAGCTGTGCGCACGCACACGTCTCTGAACTCATCTCCTTTGATTCTTCTTGTTTCCTCCACTTTGCATGCTCTTCTTCCATTTCCTCTAACCCATTCCAACCTTACACACCTGGAATCACACACAAACAACATCAAGGCATCGAATGGAAGGCAATTGGAATAAAATAGATTAATTTAAGCACAAAAGAGCATATTTTCATAATCAAGCACAATTTGGGAGGAAGGTTCAAAAACATGCTATTCAAGGAATAAGTGCAAGTTTATGTGATGAAAATCCATTCAATTTTAACCAAAAATCATAATCAAATATGGATTCATCAACCGACAAGTGATATCACAAGCCAATAGGACAGGCATTCATCATATGCATCTTTTATGTGCTTGTTTGCTTTGGTTACTTGAGTTTGCCTAATTGTTTAATATGCCTACTTGCTTCTTGAATTAATTGTGATATATGATTATTACCTGTGTATTACTTATTTGCATTAATTGTGATTGTCTGGTGCTGAGGAGGTTAGGTAGGCTGTGACGATGGGATCGCACGGAGGTTAGGTTGGCGAAGGCTGTGGGATACAGCGGTGTGATTAGTATTAGTTAGAAATCCCCCTAAGTTTAGATAACCCGGTTATGGTTTAAGTTTCTTTATTTATTTATTTTATTCTAAGCTTGAATATCCATATTTGATGTGAAGTTCTAGGATTGCCTTCGGCATCCCGGAGCCTTACAACTTACATATTGGGCACTGTTACCATACTGATACTGAGAACCTCCGGTTCTCATTCCATACTTTGTTGTTGTTTTTTAGATGCAGGTCGTAATTCACCTCGGTGAAATTTCGGATATGGTGGCAGAGCGGAGTATGGTTTCTTCTTGTTTTATATCTGTTTTATTTTGTTGTAGTAATTTCTCTCACCCTTTTTGTTTAAACTTTATGGCCTTAGAGGCTTACTTGTGAGATAAGTTGTATAAGCTATTTTAACTTCAAAACTCTGTAATTTTTTTTTTTGCTTATAACTAGTCGGCTTAAACTCCGCAAGCTGCGGCTAGTTCCCTATGATTATTATACTTTTATATCTATATATGTTCTATTCTCTTGCATCTATACCTTGTGTCTTGTGCGTTAGCTTCGTGTGAACGTGTTGCGCTTTTGTAATTCTGTCCTTGAGCTTAATCCTTCATCGGGCTTCTAGAATATATTATTTCCTTCTATATAAATATGTATAAGTCTTAGAATTGTCGTAACCTTTGATTAACCTTTGCTTTACGGCTAGAGGTAAGGCTTAGGGTAATTAGGGTGTTATAGTGGACACTAGATTTGAGGGTGCAAATCGCAAGTCTTTCAGCACTACGTACTCGGCGTGGCACGCTGGGCCAAAATTCCAGCAAACATGCCAGACTGACCTCTTCACCTTCAAAAGATCATAACTTGGGCTAGAGAAGTCCAAATGACATGTTTTGAGCGGCGTTCGAAAGCTGAGATACAGGACTTTCCAATGATATATAATAGTATATCAATATTCAGTGAGTAAGGTTTTTCAAACCTTCACAAGCCCAAAATGCCACTTTAATAACACTCCACATTGGGCCACTTCTAAATACTCTAATTCTATCATTTATTCTTCAATGTTTCAAGCTTCAATGAAGAGAATTAAAAGTTCACAAGCCCAAGTCAAGCCACAATTAACAATCAATCAAGGCCACAAGAATCATCTAGAAGTAATTAGGAAATTTGCATTTGATTGTAATTTTATTTGAATTTGTAATTTAGGTAGCTTATAAATAGGGCCTTAGATTCATCATTTTACACACACCATGGAGGGGTGGAGGTGACTCTACTCCCCTTTCACTCTCATTCTCTTCTTTTCTTCCATTTCTTTCATATACACTTTTGTAAATACTTAGTTATGAGCTTCTAATTTCCAACATTGGGAAAGAGAGGTATATTGCTATTTGATGTATTAATTTATTTTTATTCTTCTTCTTCTCTTTATTTCTCTTTGATTTACTTGAAGGATTTTCGTTCTTCATTTAAGCATTCAATTATCTTAGGAAAGAGATTGAATGTACATGAATTCTATGTGAACCTTAGGAAAGGAATCATAGAATGATGCTTGAAAATTCTTCTCACACTTGAGTAGATTTGGGTATGGATGGAATATTGTGACATTTAATCTATCCATTATTTGGGTCTAAGAAAGTGTGTGGTAAAATTAGGGACCATTCTTCATCTCTTCTCATGAGCAATTAGAACAAGGAATTTGCTATTGATTAAGATTGGGGAGATTGAATTACCAAGACATTGGGATTCAATCACTTATGATTGCCAAGAGGTCAATGAGTTGCATGATTGAAGAGGAGAAGAAAACTATTGATCCTAAGAATACAATATCTCTTGATCCCAATGTTAATTTCATTCTTAATTCTTGTTATTTACTTCTTGTCTTTAATTCTTGTCATTTACTTATGCACATTTATGGTTTTATTTACTTTTGTACATTTATGCCTTCCAAGTATTTGTAGAAATGCTTTACTTGGTTTTATTTTCTAGTTATTTACTTTCTTGCACTTTTCTTTCTTCTACTTTCCATTCCTTGCAATTTACATTCTTGCACTTTAATTTTTAGCACTTTACATTCTTGTCATTTACTTTCTTGTTCTTTATTACTTTCATTTAATTTCAAGTTATTTACATTTCTTGTTGCTTATCACAATTATGACCGTCTAACTAGAATAATTAGTCAACTATTACTTGCTTAATCCGTTAATCCTCGTGGGATCGACCCCACTCTTGTGAGTTTTATTACTTGATATGACCCGGTGCACTTGTAGGTAATTAATTATGGAAGAAGATTAATTTTTTTCGGTATTAGCATGCAGCGCCAGAATGCCTGGCTGGTTGGGCGTTGAACGCCCAGTGAGGGGTTCTTCACTGGCGTTCAGCACCAGAATGCCTGCCTGTTTTGGCGTTGAACTCCCAGTGAGGGGTTCCTCACTGGCATTCAGCGCCAGAATGCCTGCCTGTTTGGGTGTTGAATGCCCAGCCAGTGCTCGCTGGCTGGCATTCAACTTATGAGCGGATATTTTATATGCTTTTTGGCATTGTTTTCATATAGTTTTTAGTATGTTTTGTTTAGCTTTTATTAAGTTTTATAGGTTTTAGTGTTAAATTCACTTTTTTTGGATTCTACTTTGAGATTTTGTATTTTTATACAATTTCAGGTAATTTATGGCTGAAATTGAGGAGCTGGAGCGAAAGTCTGATTCAAAGATAGAGAAAGCACTGCAGATGCTGTCTGGATCTGACCTACTTGCACTCGAAAGAGCTTTTCTGGAGCTATAGAAGTCCAAATGGAGCTTTCGTAACGGCTTTGGAAATCTAATTTCTAGAGCTTTCCAGCAATGTATAATAGTCTATACTTTGCTTCAGATTAGAAGGCCCAAAACTGGCGTCGAACGCCAGCCTCCTCCCCTTCCAGGCATCCAGCGCCCACAAAGCAGAGACCAGCGTCCATACGCCCAGAGAGGATCCCCTAGCCAGTGTTCAATACCCGAGGAGCCTCATAGCTCGTGGATCTCATCAAAGCTCAGCCCAAACACTCACCAAGTGGGCCCCAGAAGTGGATTTTAGCACTAAAAAGACTATTTTACCCTTACTAGTCATTAGTTTAGTATTTAAGGGATTATATTTCTGTAATTCATAGATCTTCGCCCATCATTCAGCATATTTCGTTTTACACTTTGTATTTTCTTTCAGTATGAGTTTCTAAACCTCCTTGGTTGAGGGGAGGAGCCCTGAGGAGTTCTATGAATTAATAAAAGTATTACTGTTTCTCTTCGATCTGTGTTTGATTAATTCTAAGATGTATAATCATTCTTCAATGTGGTGAATAGGATGATCAGTGACAATCAGCTCTATTCATCATACTAAGACAAGCGTGCCTGATAAACACCCGTGTCTACTTGGGTTCGTGTGAATACTTCAGTGGAAAGCATTGAACCTCCAGCTTGATTATACATCTCTCAGACGACTAATCCACAAATTTATTGGGGACTTCTCGAGACACCAGTTTAGCAATTTTTGGGGAAATTAGGGTCTCTGTGGTAGAGGTTAGAACCAAAGATATAGCATTCTCTGATCTGGACGATCCGACCTTGTTTGTGGCGCTTTGAGTAAGATCATTAAGGAGAATAGACTGTACGAGCTTTACCCTCAAGTAGACTAGATCCACACTAACCCTGGGGTTCAGATCCAGAGGAGTATTGATGACCTCTCAATAAAGGGGTTGATCACATACAGCCTGCCATTGAAGAAATCATTCACAAGCAAAGAAGGCAGTAATGTCAAAGTTAATTCAGAAAGATAAAGCAATTCCAATCTTTAACCATATTCCTATTACTGATTCCATTTAATTTACAGAGTATTTTGTTAGTTACATGTCAACACAGTTGAGATCTCACAAATCCAACAACTTTTAATTCGTCTGACTAAGACCTGCAGGATAAGCATAGCTTGCTTCAAACCACAATCCTCATGGGATCGACTCTGACTCACTCAGGTATTACTTGGACGACCCAGTGCGCTTGCTGGTATAGTTGTACGAAAGTGTGGGGATTCAAGATGTTGGGATTCTAATGGTGCAAGAGTTCTATACTAATGCATGGGTTACTAAAAATCATGACACTAGTATGAACCCAAATCCAAGGAATTGGATCACTATAGTCCCAAGGAGAATCTTAGATTTCAGCCCCGAAAGTGTGAGATTGGCGTTCAACTTGCCTCTAATGCAAGGAGACCTACATCCTTACACTAGAAGAGTCAACTTTGATCAGAGACTCGATCAAGTGCTCTCAGATATCTATGTGGAAGGAGCACAGTGGAAAAGGGATTCCCAAGGCAAGCCCATTCAACTAAGAAGGGTTGACCTAAAGCCCATAGCTAGAGGATAGTTGGAATTCATCCAATGTTCTATCATCCCTACTAGCAATTGGTCATAAGTGACCATTGACAAAGCCATCATGATCCATTGCATCATGATTGGAAGTGAGGTGGAAGTACATGAGGTGATTCCTCAAGAATTGTACAAGATAGCTGAGAAGTCTTCCACCAATGCAAGGTTGGCATTCCCACACCTCATCTGTCATCTATGCAATTCAGCTGGAATTGTCATAGAAGAAGATATCTCCATCGGGGAGGACGATCCCATCACTAAGAAGAGGATGGAGCAAACTAGACAGCATGCATAAGAGCCTGTGCAGCCGCCTCAACATGAGATCCCTGAGATGCCTCAAGGAATGTATTTTCTTCCTCAAAGCTATTGGGATCAATGGCAGACTTCTCTTGGGGAACTGAGCACTAACATGGAGCAATTGAGGGTGGAGCATCAAGAGCACTCCAGCACCCTCAATGAAATAAGAAAAGACCAAAGGGCTATGAGGGAAGAACAACAAAGGCAAATGAATGAAATTGAAGAGATCAAGCATCACATTGGATCCTCAAGGAGGAGCACTAGCCACCACCATTAAAGGTGGATTCGTTCTCTTTTACTTTCTATCCTTCTATTATTTTTTCTATTTTCTGTTATATTGTCTGTTCTCTTATTCTTATTACATGATCATTTGCATTTATGCCTTAAAGATGTAAAATGTTCCATATTTCTCTCATCTTGCTTAAAAGAAAAGTTTATTTAAAAAGAATTGAGAGATATATGAATTTCAAGTTTAAAATAAGAATAGTTCAATTATCTTGATGTGGTGACATTACTTTTTTTTCTTAATGTATGATTAAACAGTGCATATTTGAAGTTGGAATTTTAGAATGTTGGCTCTTGAAAGAATAAGGAAAAATGAGAAGTATTATTGGTGACTTGAAAAATCTAAATAAATTGATTCTTCAAGTAAGAAAAAGCAGCAAAAAGAAAAAGAAAAAAAGCTTGCATACAAAAAAAAAAAAAAGAAAAAGAGAAAAAGCAAGCAGAAAAAGCCAAGAGCAAAAAGCCAATAACCCTTTAAACCAAAAGGCAAGTGTAAAGGAATCCAAGTCTTTGAGCATTAATGGATAGAAGGGCCTAAAGGAATAAAATCCTGGCCTAAGCAGCTCAACGAAGTTGTCCCTAACCATGTGCTTGTGGCGTGAAGGTGTCAAGTGAAAAGCTTGAGACTGAGCGGTTAAAGTCGTGGTCTAAAGCAAAAATAGTGTGCTTAAGAACTCTGGATACCTCTATCTGGGGACTCTAGTAAAGCTGAGTCAAAATCTAAAAAGGTTCACCCAGTTAAAGTGTCTGTGGCATTATTGTATCCGGTGGTAATACTGGAAAATAAAGTACTTACGGTCACGGCCAAGACTCTAAAAGCTGTGTTCAAGAATAAAAAAGAACCGAACTAGGAGAGTCAATAATATCATCTAGATTCTAAGTTCCTAAAGATGCCAACCATTCTGAGTTTCAATGGATAGTGAGATGCCAAAACTATTCAGAAGCAAAAAGCTACTAAGTACTGCTCATCTAATTGTAACTGAGCTTCATTGGAAACTTTGAATATTATTTGTATCTTAATTTTGTTTTTTATCCTACTGTGTTTTTAGTTGCTTGGGGACAAGTAATAGTTTAAGTTTGGTGTTGTGATGAGCGGTATATTTTTTACGCTTTTTGGCATTGTTTTCATATAGTTTTTAGTATGTTTTGTTTAGTTTTTATTAAGTTTTTATAGGTTTTAGTGTTAAATTCACATTTTTGGATTTTAATTTGAGTTTTTATGTTTTTGTGCAATTTCAAGTAATTTCCGGCTGAAATTGAGGAGCTAGAGCAAAAGTTTGATTCAGAGACAGAGAAAGCACTATAGATGTTGTCTGGATCTAACCTCCTTGCACTCGGAAGAGCTTTTTTGGAACCACAGAAGTCCAAATGGAGCGCCCTTAACGGATATGGAAAGATGACTTCCAGAGCTTTCTGGTAATGTATAATAGTCTATACTTTTCTTCAGATTAGAAGGCCCAAGACTGGCGTCCAATGCCAGCTTCCTGCCCCCTTCCAGGCGTCGAGCGCCCACAAAGCAGAGAGCAGTGTCTAAATACCCAGAGAGGACCCCCTAGCCAGTGTTCAATGCCCTAAGAGCCTCATAGCATGTGGATCTCATCAAAGCTCAGCCTAAACACTCACCAAGGGGGCCCCAGAAGTGGATTTTAGCACTAAAAAGACGGTTTAACCCTTACTAGTCATTAGTTTAGCATTTAAGGGATTAGATTTCTGTAATTCGTAGATCTTCGCCCGTCATTCAGCATATTTTTGTTTTACACTTTGTATTTCCTTTCAGTATGAGTTTCTAAACCTCCTAGGTTGAGGGGAGGAGCCTTGCTGAGTCCTATGAATTAATAAAAGTATTACTGTTTCTCTTCGATCTGTGTTTGATTAATTCTAAGATGTATACTCGTTCTTCAGCATGGTGAATAGGATGATCAGTGATAATCATCTCTATTCATCATACTAAGACAAATGTGCCTGACAAGCACCCATGTCTACTTGGGTTCGTGTGAATACTTCAGTGGAAAGCATTGGACCGCTAGCTTGATTATACATCTCTTAGACGGCTAATCTACGACTTCGTTGGGGACTTCTCGAGACACCAGTTCAGCCAATTTTTGGGGAGATTAGGTTCTTTGTGGTAGAGGCTAGATCCCAAAGATACAGCATTCTCTGATCCGGAAGATCCGACCTTCTCTGTGGCGCTTTGAGTAGGATCATTAAGGAGAATGGACTATACGAGCTTCATGCTTAGCAGACTGGATCCACACTAACCCTGGGGTTCAGATCCGGAAGAGTATTGATGACCTCTCAATAAAGGTGTTGATCACATACAGCCTGCCATTGGAGAAATCATTCACAAGCAAAGAAGACAGTAATGTCAGAGTTAATTCAGAAAGACAAAGCAACTCCAATCCTTAACCGTATTCCTATTACTGATTCCATTTAATTTTACAGAGTATTTTATTAGTTACATGTCAACATAGTTTAGATCTCACAAATCCAACAACTTCTGATTCGCCTGACTAAGACCTGCAAGATAATCATAGCTTGCTTCAAACTACAATCCTCGTGGGATCGACCCTGACTCGCTCAAGTATTATTTGGATGACCCAGTGCACTTGCTGGTACAGTTGTACGAAGGTGTGGGGATTCGTGCACCACAACGCCAGCTCTGCTACCAGGATGGGCGTTGAGCGCCAAATTGCTTCCAGATTTGGCATTGAATGCCCAGTGAAATCTTCTTCACTGGTGTTCAATGCCTTCTCAATTTTTCCAGATTCAACCTCAGCCTTAGAGGTGATGGCCATGCATTTTTCTCTTGGGTTCACCTCAGTATTGCTTGGAAGAGTGTCAGGAGGAGTCTCAGGGATCCTCTTGCTCAGCTGACCAACTTGTACCTCCAAATTTCTAATAGAGGACCTTGTTTCATTAATGAAACTTTGAGTTATCTCAGAGAGGTTGGAAACCAGAGTGACTAAGTCAGAAAGGCTCTGCTTAGAGGTTTCCATATTCCCTTGAGAAGATGGGAATGGTGGTCTTTATTGAACCTATTCTGGTTCCTTCCACCTAGATTATTGTTGAAGCATTAGTGAGGATTCTATTGATCCTTCTATGAAAGGTTAGGATGATTCCTCCTTGAAGGATTTTAGGTTTTCCATAGGGTTCTCCCATGTAATTCACCTCCCCCATGGTGGGCTGATCAGGATCATAAGCATCTACATCAGGAGATACTTCTTGGGTACTGCCAGCTACAGTTTGTATTCTAGTTAGATGCTGAGAGATCATATTAACCTGTTGGGTCAAGATCTTATTTTGGTGGATATTGTTGTGTTTCCAACCCATAGGCTTCTTTCTTTTGGGGTCTTCTCCTTGATGGATGATGTACATCCAACACAAAACTTATATTTGGTCTTAAGAGGGATTGAGTTGGTCACATATGGGGTTTTCTTCTTCAATACCTCTACAAAAGAGATATTGAGTTGCAGCTTCCTAGGGGCTGCTAAGAGATGAGTCAGTTGTCCATCTTCAAGCTCTCTCTACACGTCAATGAAAAGTGGCTCTTGAGACTCTTCCACCTCTGCAAGGGTGAGCTCTGTGGTAATCACAGGCTCCTCTTGCACTCCAAGAGAAGAATCAACTTGAGGTTCCTTCTCTTCTGTAGGGGCATGCTCAATGGCATTCTCAGGATCCTTCTGGTCTTTGAGTCCCTCAGTAGCAAACTTCTGAGGTTCGGCCTCTTTGGTGAAGACTACTGTCTCACCTTCTTTTACGGTCTCCTTCCCAGAAAGCATCCAGCTTTCTGTGAGGGCCCTACAGGGATGCACCTCCTTAAATAACTCGGTGGGATAAGTATTAACCAGCTCAGGTTTCTACTGATCGCAGGTGTGAGTGTCTCCTTGAGGGTGGTCACCTCTCATAACACTAGGAGCACTATAACTTTCAGTAGAGAGTGCGGCTAAAGTCTCCCTGTCTAGAACTTCTGTTCTGATTGGGGTCTGAACATCTATTGCTAACTTAGCCAATCTCTGTGAGGGAGAGAACCTGTTCAGGAATTTGTTAACAACCTTATTCCAAGTGTTCACACTTCCTTTGGGTGCAATATCCCACCAATCTTTTGCTCGATCTCTCAGAGCAAATAGGAATAGTTTTAGCTTGTGGAGTTCAGAGTCCACTCCATTGGTCTCTGCAGTGTCACAGAACTGCAGGAATTCAGTGATGAACCTACTGTGGTCTTCCTGTGGGTGTCCATGAAACTGGAACTTATGCAACACTAAGGCGATCTGTTGTGGGTTGATCTCAAAGCTTCTTACTATAATAGGAGGTACATTGATACTTTCTCCATAGAAGTTAGGAGAATAGTCACCAAGAACCTTTCTTGCCTCTCCTTCAGGTTCGGCCATGTCTTCAATTTCTTGTTCAAAATTTTCTGAAAATTTTCTTCCGGAGTGTTGTGCTCTAACTTGTTGTAAGCTTTTTTTCAAAGTCCTTTCAGGTTCAGGATTAGGATCAAAGAGGGGTTCTTTATCCCTGTTTCTGGTCATAAACAGGAAAAGAAGAAAAGAAAGAAAGGAAGGAAGCTTTTTGTACCACTTGGCAAAGAACTCCCAGTGAGATGTGAAGAAACAAGAAGAAGATAGAAAAGCGAAAATGGAGGATGAGAGAGGAAGAGTAATTCGAATAATATAAATAGAGATGAGAATAATTAGAAAATAGAAAAGATAATAAGAATTAAAATATTTTTATTTTTTTATTTATTAATTGTTTTCAAAAATTAAGGTTAATAATTTAAAAAGGAATTGAAAATTAGTTAGTGATTTTCGAAAATAGAAGTGAGAGAAGAGGAGTAGAATTTTCGAAAATTAAGAGAGAGAAGAGTTAGTTAGGAAGTTTTGAAAAAGTAGAGAGAGAATATAAGATATTAATTAAGAAAAGATTTGAATATAAAATAGAATAAAAGATAAGATAAGAAAAGATTTGAAATTGAAATTTGAAATTAGAAAAAGATAAGATAAGAAATTTAAAAGATTTGAAAAAGATTTTAAAAAAGATAAGATTTTGAAGTTTGATTTTGAAAAAGATAAGATTTTTTATTTTGAAAAGATTTGATTTTTGAAAATTGAAAACTAAGATAAGGTAAGGTAAAAATTTTGAAATTAAAATATGAATTTTTATGATGTAATTTTCGAAAATTAAGTTAAAATAAAAATAGAAAACATATTTTTTTTGATTTTTTGAATTTAATGAGGAAAGAGAAAAATAAGTAAAAGACACAAAACTTTAAATTTTAGATCTAATACCCTAAGTTTTTGAAAATTTGAAGGAAAAACACAAGGGGACACCAAACTTAAAAATTTTAAGATCAAAACAAAAAGAAAACACAAGAACGCTTTGAAGATTAAGAAGAACACCAAGAACAAGACTAAAAAACTCAAAGAACACAAGAACATAAAAAAGACACCAAACTTAAAATTTTTGAAAAACCAAACACAAAATTTTTGAAAATTTAAAGAAAAACAACAAGAAGACACCAAAATTAAAAATTTGACACAAGATTTAACCAAAGAAACTAGTTTTGAAAAATTTTTTGAAAGAAAGACTCAAAGAGAACGAAAATTTAACCAAGAACAAACACAAAAGACTCAAACTAAGAACAAAGATTAAACAAAGAAAACAAAAGTATTTTTGAAAAAGGTTTCAATTTTTTTTCTGAAATAGAAGAATAAGAAAATAAAAATAAAAGACTCAACAAAATAAAATAAATTACTTGATCTAGGGAGCAAGACAATCCGTCAGTTTGTCCAAACTCGAATAATCCCTGGCAACGACGCCAAAAACTTGGTGCACGAATCCCCACACCTTCGTACAACTGTACCAGCAAGTGCACTGGGTCGTCCAAGTAATACCTGAGCGAGTCAGGATCGATCCCACGAGGATCGTGGTTTGAAGCAAGTTATGGTTATCTTGCAGGTCTTAGTTAGGCGAGTAAGAAGTTGTTGGATTTGTGAGTCCTAAACTAGGTTGACATGTAACTAATAAAATACTCTGTAAATTAAATGGAATCAGTAATAGGAATAAGGTTAAGGATTGGAGTTGCTTTGTCTTTCTGAATTAACTCTGGCATTACTGTCTTCTTTGCTTGTGAATGATTTCTTCAATGGCAGGCTGTATGTGATCAATGCCTTTATTGAGAGGTCGTCAATACTCCTCTGGATTTGAACCCCAGGGTTAGTGTGGATCCAGTCTGCTTGAGGGTGAAGATCGTACATTCCATTCTCCTTAATAATTCTACTCAAAGCGCCACAGACAAGGTCGGATCTTCCGGATCAGAGAATGTTGTATCTTTGGGTTCTAGCCTCTACCACAGAGATCCTAATCTCCCCAAAAATTGGCTGAACTGGTGTCTCGAAAAGTCCCCAACGAAGTTGTGGATTAGCCGTCTAAGAGATGTATAATCAAGCCGGCGGTTCAATGCTTTCCACTGAAGTATTCACACGAAACCAAGTAGACATGGGTATTTGTCAGACATGTTTGTCTTAGTATGATGAACAAAGCTGATTGTCACTGATCATCCTATTCACCCTGTTGAAGAATGAGTATATATCTTAGAATTAATCAAACACGGATCGAAGAGAAACAGTAATACTTTTATTAATTCATAGGACTCAGCAGGGCTCCTCCCCTCAACCTAGGAGGTTTAGAAACTCATACTGAAAGGAAATACAAAGTGTAAAATGAAAATATGCTAAATGATGGGCGAACATCTATGAATTACAGAAATCTAATCCCTTAAATACTAAACTAATGACTAGTAAGGGTAAAACAGTCTTTTTAGTGCTAAAATCCACTTCTGGGGCCCACTTGGTGAGTGTTTGAGCTGAGCTTTGATGAGATCCACATGCTATGAGGCTTCTAGGGTGTTGAATGCTGGCTAGGGGGTCCTCTCTGGGCGTTTGGATGCTGGTCTCTACTTTGTGGGCGCTGGACGCTTGGAAGGGGGCAAGAAGCTGGCGTTGGACGACAGTTTTGGGCCTTCTAATCTGAAGCAAAGTATGGACTATTATATATTTCTTGAAATCTCTACAAGTCAGCTTTCCAAATCCATTAAAAGTGCTCCATTTGGACTTTTGTAGCTCCAGAAAAGTGCTTCCGAGTGCAAAGAGGTCAGATCCAGACAGCATTTGCAGTGCTTTTTCTGTCTCTGAATCAGACTTTTGCTCCAGCTCCTCAATTTCAGCCAGAAATTACCTAAAATTGCAAAAAAACACAAAAACTCAAAGTAGAATTCAAAAATGTGAATTTAACACTAAAACCTATAAAAACGTAATAAAAACTAAACAAAACATACTAAAAACTATATGAAAACAATGCCAAAAAGCATATAAAATATCCGCTCATCAGCAAATATACCGAATCGTCAAGTAATAACTTACTTCTGAGTGAGGTTGATGTTGCCTTTCTCCCTCCTGGCATACACAACACAAGAATAGACCAAAAGCAAAGTGATCCCTCTATTGCTAGAGTGATATTAAAGTTAGCTAACACAAAGTGTTAAACGGTTAGTGTGCCTTAAAGGAAACAAAAGAAAAAATGCTTATTCTAGACTATCACCCACTTAATTATTGTCAATCTGAATCAATCCTCAGCAACGGCGCCAAAAACTTAATGCGGGGAAATTTGCACTACGCAAACCCCTTGGGCAAGTATACCGAATCATCAAGTAATAACTCACTTTTGAGTGAGGTCGATCCCACAGGGATTGATGGATTAAGCAACTTTAGTGAGGTGATTTATCTAGTCAAGCTAATAGTTGATGATTCTGGTGAAATTGAATTAACATAATGTAAATCGTTAAGAATTAAAGTGCTGAAAGTAAATTGTGAAATGTAAATGGCGGAAACTTAAATGGCAAGAAACTAAAGAACAGAAACTTAAATGGCAAGAAATTAAAAGAGCTAAAACTTAAATGACAAGAAAGTAAAAGCAAAAATTTAAATGACAATAAAAGGTAAATTGCATGAAATGTAAATGGGTTTTGAGAGCTGGGAATCAAAGAAAGAAGAAAACTCAAAACTATTAAAGTGAAGAATAACAATGGGAGAGATTCATTAGGGATCAGAGATATCGTAATCCATCATGAATCAATGGGTCTCAACTTCATTCTCAATCGTATGAAGTAGATCTATGGCGGATTGTAATTAATTGAGTCCTAATTTCTTGGCAACCCAATTTCTCTTAACACAATCAATTTGTCAATTCCTTGATCTAATAATCATGAGAAGAGGTTAAGTTCAATTCTCTTATCTATAAGCCACACAAGTTCTCAAGATCTCAATTCAAACTAGGAATTTATTGATCAAGAGAGTTGTGAGAGAAAGAGCTTCAAACTAATTTCTGTGATTCCCCTTCCGAGGCTCACATAGAAATTCAATAGATCTAAACCCCCTTCCGGTAGTGAATAGATCGATTAAGCACAGACGTTATCTCTTAGCTACAACAAGCGGATTGAGAAGATGAAGAATTTCATTCACTCATTTGAATTACAATAGAGCTCCACCCCCTCATGATGTAGGGTTTAGTTCATCATTGCTCTGGAAAACTTAAAGAGAAAAGAAAAGTACATGAAAATAAAACTAAGTACAAAAGGAAGAAAGAAAATGGTTCAGAGTTTCCCAATTAGGGTCCCCTGCTCCCAGTGTGTCTTTAAGTTGAAAACTCTTCCTATATATACAATCTTCAAATCATTCTTCAAGTACTTGGATGTGGACTTTTGGCCTTAGTTGAAGCAAGTTAGGAGTGACTCTTTCTAAAGTTAACACTGGCGTTAGCTCACTAACGCTCTCAAACTTGCATGAGGAACCTTGGAACTGACGTTGGTACTGGCGTTAACAGCCTTGCTAACACCACAAGTCTTCTCCCATACTTGTGTTATCATTGCCGTTAGTGCACTAACGGTGCCACTAACGTTACCTTCAAAACCCATTATGGCGTTGCCACTGGCATTAGCACATTAACGGGGCCATCAACGTTCTTCTTGCTGTGCGTACGCACACTGCCTTGTGCGTGCGCACACTAGCCAATTTTTCTCTTGTGCGTATGCACACTAGCCAAATTTTCCAGCTCCAACTCATGAAATGGTCGAAGACGTTAGAGTGCTAACTTGGGTAACATTATCACACTAACGTTGCTAATGCTTCCTTGATACACGTTAACACTGGCGTTAGTGGGCTAACTTGGCCACTAACGCCAGCTTCTTCTCTTTGGAAACGTTAGTACTGGCGTTAGTGGGCTAACTTGGCCACTAATGCCAGCTTCTTCTTGTAGAGCCAACATTAGCACTAGCGTTAGTGGGCTAACTTAGCCACTAACGCTAGCACTTCTCCCTTGAGCCAACGTTAACTATGGCGTTAGTGGGCTAACTTGGCCACTAACGCCACAACCTCTGCTTCTTCTCTACTTCTCCTTTGCTTCTCCTTGCCTATCATCAACCAAACAAATGCATCAATGTATGCCATAATCACAAGATAATGCATCATTCATTGGATCAAGTAATTCTTGCATCAATCTCATGAAAATCTTGATAATTTAAAATGTTTGATTGAATCAAGACATGCATAAATTACTCATTCAAATGCTTGCTTATTGACTAAGAAAATGCATGAAAATAAGTAAAAACTAACGAAAATGGCTTATGAAACTAGCCAAAGATGCCTAGGCATCACCAGGTCATCTTCCCTCTGCCTCCCTTTTTCGGATTTTGAAATTGATGTCCTCTGGACTTGCAATGTCGCTCCTATCCAACTGCACCCTAATTCTTGGGGTTTTCTGAAAATATACCAGCTTTTGTGTCGGGAGCCTGATGCCCGATCTTCTCTAAAGGTCTTCTTTTATTTCTTTGTTCTTACCAAACCCTTTAGTACTAATTCTAAAAAACATAACTAGGTCTCCTTTCGGGCATTCTAGGGAGAAAAGTTTTTGCTATCTTTGACGAGTCTTTCTAGGATTTTAAGAATTATTTCTTCAAAATTCGAGCTGTTGAGAATGTCTGACCTTTCTTTATTAATGAGAACAATGAACCTCGTTTTCCTTTATACTGGGAAGAAAAACCAGTTATAGTTAAATACAATTTAGACGATTTAGACGTGCTTGAAGAGAAAGTAGTTGGCCTGTTCCAAGAGGGTTGGGGCTGGGATCCTTATTTGGATACCAAAAATTTTTTAGGGAACCCCAGCCAACTTCTATTCGAGCTAGGTAGCCTTTTTTCTATTTTCTTTTAAGGTGCTATTAATCCTGCATTTCATGCCTGAATTTGTTTTTTATTTCGTGATGTTGTGCAGAAAAGATGGCTCCCAAGTCGGCCGCAATGAAAAATCTTTGGACAGTAAGGAAGAGTGCTGTTGCTCGTAATCTAAAACTTCAAGAAACTGGTGGGGTGGACTTGCCTTCCAAGTCAGACTCTGGTGCCTCTGCTTCTAAAGGTTATGCCCGGTCCATGTCCTCGGGTGATTTCTTCCGACTTAGGGAAACAACTACCTCCTCCTTCAAAACAAGTAAAGCACCCACCTCCATCAAATCCTGAGCAGGCCACCAAGAAGTGCAAGACGTTGAGATCGGGCATCTACGAACACGGTTTTAACGCCTTATGTAACACGCTAATTAGCCTAAACTTTACCTCACATCGTAAGGCAAAGGTTAATCAAAGGTTACGACAGTTTTAAACTCATACATATAATATATAGAAAGAATTTATATAATATAGAAGCTCGATGAAGAATATAGATCAAAAACAGGATTTGAAAAGTGCAAAATGTACTAACATAGCTATTACCTTAAGGCACAAGAAATAGATACAGTATAACAAAATATCATAGTATAATATTATAAGAATCTAGCCACGGCTCGCGGAGTTTAAGCTGGCTAGCCATATATAGACCATACATGAAACCAGACAGTAAAAATAGCTTATACAAGTTTTGTTCTCTCAAATACATCCTCTAGGTAAAACAAAATACAAAAGTGAGAGATGTATAAGCAAAATAAACAAAAGACTCCAAAAAGGAATCCGGATCCTCTGCTTCTGTCACCATCTAAACAACTCACCGAGATGGGTTGCGACCTGTATTTGAAAAACACAACAGAAATATGGTATGAGAACCGGAGGTTCTTTGTATGGTAACAGTGCCCATTGATGTAGGATATAAGACCCCGGGACGCCAAAGGCAATCCTAAGCTCAATATCCATCACAAGATCTCATCTTAAAGCATACTAAAACCATAAAGCATATACATATAAAACTTTAACATAAATAAACAGGGCTTTCTATCTTAAGGGATTTCTATTCTAACCAAACACCGCTATCCCACAGCCTTCACCAACCTATCCTCCATGCGATCCCATTGCCATCGCCTTCCGAACCTCCTCAATCCCAGTAGAAATCACAATTATATATAATGCAAGTAAATCACAAGTAGAATCATATAAGGCAAGTAACTCAAGTAGCAATTAGACATGTTATACAGATAGGCATACAATTTCAAGTCGACGAAGCAATCAAACAGATAGAAAATGCATATGATGAATACCTGTCCTACTAGTTGTGATATCACATTGTTGGTTTAACTGCCAACCCGACATATCTCCATGGAGATGTCGCCCTTCAGAATCATCATTGGGAACTCCCGAGATATAGTGCTCGGATCAATGTCCAGGGTTTTGCGCCTGCACACTCTATTGATCCGAAGGGATGCGAGCGAGATACTCTTGCGGGATTAACCACCGTCCTTACGCCGCCGCCGCTACCTTGACAGGCGGGATTAACCACCGTCCCTACTGGGCGTATAGCGTCTCATAATCTCAATATAAATTGATACATCAGTGGTTTTCAGAAAATATTTTCAGTATACATGGATCCATCATCTCATTCAGAGTCCTCGACTCATCTCAACCACTGTCAATTCACATTTTAGTTCTGAACTCAACAGTTCATCAGTTCTTATTTCACAAACCAGTCTACCTTCGCATGCCATCAAACCATCCTATGTACACCCAAAACCGAAGCCTCCGTTTTCTAATTTTTCATAATAATCATCAACTAAAACCCTTAAGTTACTCCCCATGTTCTCATACTCAAAATTAAGCCCAAAAGCCTTAAAATGGTGTTATAGAGGCTTACAATCTTGTTGGGAAGGTAAAATAGTTGAAAACAAAGTTAAAATTTGAGAAACAGGGCGTTTGCGTATGGACAGAGGTGTGCGTGCACACGCCAGAAGAAGTTTTAAAAAGTGTGCGTATGCATAGAGGTGTGCATATGCACAGGTACTAAAATCCATAATGCTTGTTTGCTCACACAACCTGTGCTAGCGCCCTCAATAGACTGGCCTTCCCAACCAACATTTACCCAATTTCACAATTTCCACAATTGCTTATAAAGCACAACCAAAACCATACCAAACTATTCCAAACTCCATTTCTCATCATTATTAACCCTTTGTATCATATTACACCAATCTTACTACATTTTCCTTCCCTTTCCATCATCCTCAACTTCAATATCAATATATCACATTATAATTAATCCTCATTAACATTTTTCCATCTACATTACCAAATCATCAACATCAATATCACATATATCAACATAATCCACTTCTCAACTTCCCAAATCATTCATCCTCATCATATCATTATTAATTATCATAATCAAACTCAACAATCATCAATTCATCATAAATTATCACATATCATCATTCAACAACTCAACAACCATTTAAATCTAAACCTATCCTACAGGTCACTAGCCTAAGTGTCTATGAATATTATATACTACATGGAGGAAACTGAAACCATACCTTGGCCGATTCTCTATATGCCAAAACTCAAAATTGAGTACACAATAATCACCAACAAGCTTTCTAACACAATCCAAGCTTCCAAAGTAACTCCACAAGCACCAACAAGCTCCAATAGCTCCCAAACTTACAATAATCAAACTATATATGCATAAACCATCACAAATCAACCTAGGGCTTATCATAGATAAAATTTCACAAGAGTTCAATGCCTCTTACCTTTCCCAATAGCTTTGCAAGCCAAAATCCAATGTTAAGCAAGGATTAGAGTGAACCTAAACATCCAAAATCACAAAAACTCACTTAATTAAAACCCTATATTTTTGAAATTTTGAAGAGAATAACTGAGAGGGATTTGAGCTTTTCTTACCAGTTTCTTATATGAGTCTTGTAGAGCTCTTCAGAAGGAACACGTAGTCACAAACGGTGCGGCAATCGGAGCTTTATAGCTCAAGATATGAGCTTGTGAAGTGCTATGTGAATAGTGTTTCTCTCTTCTCCTCTCCCTCTTTTCTTTTCAGCATGAATGGGTGTGTTTGAGTGTATAGTGTGCTGAAATGGGTCATTAATAAGGGTTTATATATGTTGAGCTTGGGCCGAACTTGGGCCCGGTCTAACCCGTTAGCGTTTTTAGCCCGTTTGGCCCAACTTCGGGCTAAACCTTTGAAATTAACGCCCGGTTTTTGACTTCTAATATTTTTCTAACGTTTTTTACTGTTTTCACTTTTTCTCGCACAGCACTGGGCAGATTTGAACCGATTCAACTAGTTCAACTGCCGGTTCACGGTTTTTCACAGTTTTTCGCAGAAAGCATATTTTCTGACTCAGAAAGACCTACTGAGTCTAAGAATCATATTTAAATCCTCAAATTCTCAGCCTAACTTTTTGGAACCTAATCAGGGCAATATTAATTACTTAATTAAACAGTTAATTAAGCTCGTGTCTTACATTCTTCCCACCAAATAAGAAATTTTGCCCTCAAAATTTAATGATTACCTGAGAAATGTTCGGGGTAATCCTTTCGCACCTCGGACTCCAATTCCCAAGTATGCTCTTCAACTCCTGCTCACTTCCAAGCTGCCTTAACCAAGGAAACTTCCTTTCCTCGCAGCTTCTTTACACTAGTGTCATCGATTCTCACTGGCATCACTTGGAAAGTCAAGTTCTCCCTCAACTCGACTGACTTTGGCTCTAACACATGAGCCGCATCCGACGTGTACTTGCGGAGCTGTGACACGTGGAATACGTCATGCAGGTTAGACAGATGAGGTGGCAAGGCTACTCGATATGCCACCGGCCCGAATCTCCTTAGAACCTCAAACGGTCCTATATACCTCGGAAAAATACGTGTTCTCCCACTTCAAACTCTAAAGGTTTTCTTCTCTGATCCACATAACTTTTCTGTCGACTCTGAGCAGTTAGAATCCTCTCCCGAATCTTTTTAATCTTCTTAGTAGTCTCTGCTACCAAATCAGGACCTAAGACACTTGCTTCACCAGATTCATACCAACAAAGTGGAGATTGGCACTTCTGTCCATACAAGGCCTCATACGGAGCCATTCCAATGCTCACATAAAAGCTGTTGTTGTACGCAAACTCCACCAATGGCATGTAACGATCCCAACTTCCGGGTTGATCCAATACACATGCTCTTAGCATATCTTCCAATGTCTGAATAGTCCTCTGCGACTGTCCATCAGTTTGCGGATTATATGCTGTACTAAGATATAGCTTCGTACCGAAAGCTCTTTGGAAAGCTCCCCAAAACCTTGATGTGAAACGGGGATCACGGTCTGACACTATGCTCGATGGCACACTGTGCAACCTTACTATCTCCTTTATGTACAACCTTGCTAACTCTTCCATAGAACAGTTCACTCGAATAGGCAGAAAATGAGCAGATTTGGTTAAGCGATCCATGATCACCCAAATCGCATCAAATCCCAACCTAGTCCTCGGTAAACCCGTCACAAAATCCATCGCGATTCCTTCCCACTTCCACTGAGGAATTTCAGGTGGCTGTAGCATTTCCGACGGTTTTTGATGCTCTATCTTTACCTTCTAACACGCCAGGTACTTTGAGACATATTCCGCCACATCCTTCTTCATACCAGGCCACCAAAACATAGCCTTCAGATCATGGTACATCTTAGTACTCCTAAGGTGAATCGAAAATCTGCTCTTGTGCACTTCTTTTAATATATCATGCCGCAAAGTCCCAACATCCGGCACAATGACCCTACCCTTGAATCTTCACAATCCATGATCCCATGACACTCTCTACTACTTCCCTTGCTCGATAGCTGGCAACACCTTAGGTAACAGTCATACTCTGATACTACTAAAAACCTGCTTAAAGCCCCTGCTAACTTAAGCATCGGAGTCTTTTGTAGGTACCACCACCCTCCGGTGATCAAGGATCAGCAGCACTACTAAGATCAACAAGTCGGACACGACAGTTCTGGCCATCACAGCAGATCTCGTCCGAGATCGACCTTCAGTTTTAGGTAACCCTCGGAACACTTTTGTTACTGAATTTCAGTTTCAAATTATATGAAATAACCAATTATAAAAATTAAACAAGAATTGTAATTAACTTAACTCAAAATATTTAATAAAACTAATCTAATTATTCTTAATTGATGAATTTCTAAAAATAAAGAGTTCATATTAATAAAATAAGTCATAACTTTTTCATAATAAAAATTACCTAAAATAGATTATACAATTCTTTCTTATTTTTCAATTACTAAAATTACACAAAATATTCCAATATAATAAAATTACCTAAGAATATTAATTGGCTCAAAATGTATTATCTCCAGATCTATTTAATTATTTCTAATAAAATAATTTCTAAGATTATAAAGTTTAGACTTAATAAGATAAAATCATAATATATTTATATTTAGATTTTCAAAATTGCAGGATGTTATATTGTTGTTTTTATCCGACCTGGTCTGTATGATGTCCGAGTTCTTTTTAGTGATGACCTTTTTCACTTTGCCTTTGTAGGGGTAGACTTTATGTCTCGTTTGATTGTTCTCAGAATGCCGACTAAGGTTCCTTTAGTCTTCTATCCTGGGTAGATACCAATGTCATGTCTTGTGTCCCTGTAGTGGATAGGGAGTACTGTGAGGCTTACTGTAGACATAATAAGATCTATGAGAATAGGGAGGATGAAAAAATTATGAAATGGTAGCCCACGATACTGAGGAGAGGGTTTGTTTTCCTCCTTTAGATAGGTCGGAGCGTCCTTTCTTTTATGCTTATGATTGCTTTTTTTACCAAGCTAGGCATATCCTTTCCTTTTACTGACTTTTAGACCGACGTCCTCTGGTCTTGTAATGTGGCCCCTTCTCAGCTTCATCTAAACTCTTGGGCCTTTCTAAAAAATTTTCAGCTTCTATGTCGGGAGCCGGATGTCCGACCTTCCACTGAGCTCTTGTTTTACTTGTTTGTGTTGACCAAGCCTGGGACACTGAAAGGGAAGGCCTCTTGGTTTTCCTTCTACACCGTTCAGGACAGGAAAGTGTTTTCTATTTTTGATGAGTCTTTCCATGATTTTAGAAATCATTTCTTTAAGGTCCGGGCTGTGGAGGGTGTCCAACCTTTCTTTTTGGATGAAAATGACGAGCCAACCTTTCCCCTATTCTGGTAAGAGCACCCTGTAGTTACCAAGTACACCATAAATAGTTTAAATAGGGTTGAAAAATCCTTCATGGACGTGTTACAAGAGTGTTGGGGTCGGGATCCTCACTTGGACACAAAGAGGTTTTCAGGGGACCCTAATCAACTTCGTTTTGAGTTTGGTAATTTCTCGTCCTTTAACTTTTATAATTCTTTTTAAGCTGTCTTTTGTTGTTCCTAGCATGTTTCTTCCTTGCAAAAACCATGGCTTCCAAGACCTCATCTTTGAAGTACCTTCGTGATCATACCATGGGTCGAGCTATGCAAGCTGGGATAGATGAAAACAAAAACGACTGACCTCTTATAAAGGTTGGTCGACACCGACCTCTTCCCAAAGAGCTCGGCCAAATTGCTATAAGGGCCCAAGAAGGCCCAAAGCAGAAGATCACAGCCCACCTAAAGGCGGCTAACTAAAGATAAGGGGACCCACCTACAAAGGATAAGATAAGATAACTAACTTATCTTTAGGGGGGTCACCCCACACTACTATAAATACACTGGAGCACCCAGGTATATTCATATTCTGATTCTACATAAAAAACCTGCATAAAGCACGTGCTAACTTAAGTATCGGAATCTCTTGCAGGTACCACCATCCTCCGATGACCAAGGATCAGCAGCATCTCAAGGCTCAGCAAGTCAGATACGACAGCTCCAACCACAACGGCAGATCTCCTCCGAGATCGACCTTCAGTTTTAGGTAATCCCCAAAATATTGGCGCCGTTGCCGGGGACCTGGAAGTCATCCCGTCGTCATGGAGGACAACCTTGACAACGATCATCACTCTGGCTTCGAAGACAGAACACCATATAAGAATGCGGATGCCACACCAAAAGATACACCTCAAAATAAGGGAGATAAACAAACCCCAAACACTGAAATCTTGGAAGCTATCCGTGAGCAAAATCATCGCCTTAAACAGCTTGAGCAAGAAGCCGACCGGCAGCGGGAGGCCGAGCGAGACCTTCGTAGAGAAACAAGACGACGTCGAGAGCTGGAGGACAAGCTCCTAAAGCTCGAAGCTGATCTCAAAACTAAGACCACTCAATCCGACCACGAGGGCAGCCCCCACAAGGATCAAGACCCATTCACAAAGGAAATCATGAAAGCTAAAGTCCCTAAGGACTTCAAAGCCCCGGACATGACTTTATACTATGGTACGTCTGATCCAAGCCATCATCTCAGCAATTTCAGAAGTCAGATGTATCTTACGGATGCCTCAGATGTAATCCGTTGTAAAGCTTTCCCGACCACTTTGACCAAGACGGCAATAAAGTGGTTCGACAGCTTGCCGCCAAGGTCAATAGCAAGCTTCGATGATCTCGCCAAAAAGTTCCTAGCTAGATTCTCCATCCAGAAAGACAAAGCCAAATATGCCCCAAGCCTGTTAGGGATTAAGCAATGATATCGGGAGATCCTCCGCAACTACATGGAAAGATTCAACAAGGCATGTCTAGACATATAAAGTCTGCCAACAGAAGTAGCCATTATAGGTCTCATCAATGGCCTGCGAGGACCCTTTAGCCACTCCATATCCAAAAAGCACCCAGCATCTCTGAACGAGATACATGAATGGGTAGAAAAGTATATTAATATGGATGATAACTCTCGACTAGGAGAAACCCCAAAATCTGGATTCTCCTATCCACCTCGGGACAAGGACAAAGAGTCTAGGAAAAAAGAAGACCAGCCTACTGAAAAACCTAGAAAATACCATAACTACACTCCCCTCAGGGTGTCCCTTGTGGATGTCTACAGAGAAATATGCAACACTGGTGAACGAAATTGTGATCATCAATAACGGCGCCAAAGACTTGGAGCTCTTAAACGTGAATCACACTTTGTCACAATTCCGCACAACTAACCAGCAAGTGCATTGGGTCGTCCAAGTAATACCTTACGTGAGTAAGGGTCGATCCCACGGAGACTGTCGGCTTGAACCAAGCTATGGTCACCTTGTAAATCTCAGTCAGGCTAATTCAGATGGTGATTGAGGATTGATAATTAAAAGATAAACATAAAATAGAATAAAGATAGAGATACTTATGTAATTCGTTGGTAGGAATTTCAGATAAGCGTACGAAGATGCTTTGTTCCTCCTGAACCTCTGCTTTCCTATTGCCTTCTTCCAATCATTCATACTCCTTTCCATGGCAAGTTTTATGTTGGGCATCACCGTTGTCAATGGCTACTTCCCGTCATCTCAGCGAAAATGTTCCAAATGCGCTGTCACCGCACCGCTAATCATCTGTCGGTTCTTGATCATGTCGGAATAGGATCCATTGATCCTTTTGCGTCTGTCACACGCCCCACAATCATGAGTTTGAAGCTCATCACAGTCATCCCTTTCCAGATTCTACTAAGAATACCACAGATATGGTTTAGACGTTCTGGATCTCAGGAATGGCCGCCAATAATTCTAGCCTATACCACGAAGGTTCCAATCTTAGATTAGAAACCCAAGAGATACGCATTCAAGCCATTGCTAGTAGAACAGAGGTGGTTGTCATGCATATGTTCATAGGTGAGAATGATGATGAGTGTCACGGATCATCACATTCATCAAGTTGAAGAACGAATGAATATCTTGGAAAAGAAATAGACTTGAGTTGAATAGAAAAATAATAGTACTTTGTATTAATTCATAAAGAACAGCAGAGCTTCACACCTTAATCTATGGTGTGTAGAAACTCCACCGTTGAAAATATATAAGAACAAGGTCTAGGCATGGCCGAATGGCCAGCCTTCAAACATGTCTAAGATAGCATAAGACTTATCAAAGGTTTAAAATACAATAGTATAAGGTCCTATTTATAGAGAACTAGTAGCCTAGGGTTTACAGAAATCAGTAATTAATGCAGAAATCTTCTTCCGGGCCCACTTGGTGTGTGCTTGGGCTGAGAATTGAAGCTTCCATGTGTAGAGACTTTTCTTGGAGTTAAACGCCAGCTTTTGTGCCAGTTTGGGCGTTTAACTCCAGCTTTTGTGCCAGTTTTGGAGTTAAACGCCAGAATTCTTGAGCTGTCTTGGAATGCCGGTTTGGGCCATCAAATCTCGGACAAAGTATGAACTATTATATATTGCTGGAAAGTCCAGGATATCTACTTTCCAACGCAATTGAGAGCGCACAAATTGGGCCTCTGTAGCTCAAGAAAATCCACTTTGAGTGCAGGGAGGTCAGAATCCAACAGCATCTGCAGTCCCTTTTCAGCCTCTGAATCAGATTTTCGCTCAGGTCCCTCAATTTCAGCCAGAAAATACCTGAAATCACAGAAAACACACAAACTCATAGTAAAGTCCAGAAAAGTAAATTTTATTTAAAAACTAATAAAAATATAATAAAAACTAACTAAAATATACTAAAAACATACTAAAAACAATCCAAAAAGCGTATAAATTATCCGCTCATCACAACACCAAACTTAAATTGTTGCTTGTCCCCAAGCAATGGAAAATTATATAGGATAAAAAGAATAGATCGTACAATGAATTCCAAAAACATCTATGAAGATCAGTATTAATTAGATGAGCGGGGCTTTTAGCTTTTTGCTTCTGAACAGTTTTGGCATCTCACTTTATTCCTTGAAGTTCAGAATGATTGGCATCTATAGGAACTCAGAATCCAGATAGTGTTATTGATTCTGCTAGTTAAGTATGTTGATTCTTGAACACAGCTACTTTATGAGTCTTGGCCGTGGCCCTAAGCACTTTGTTTTCTAGTATTACCACCGGATACATAAATGCCACAGACACATAACTGGGTGAACCTTTTCAGATTGTGACTCAGCTTTGCTAGAGTCCCCAATTAGAGGTGTCCAGGGTTCTTAAGCACACTCTTCTTTTTTGCTTTGGACCTCGACTTTAACCGCTCAGTCTCAAGTTTTCACTTGACACCTTCACGCCACAAGCACATGGTTAGGGACAGCTTGGTTTAGCCGCTTAGGTAAGGATTTTATTCCTGTGGGCCCTCCTATCCACTGATGCTCAAAGCCTTGGATCCTTTTTATCACCCTTGCCTTTTGGTTTAAAGGGGTATTGGCTTTTTCTGCTTGCTTTTCTTTTTTCTTTCTTTTTTTTCTTCTTCTTCTTTTTTTTCTGCAAGCTTTTCACTGCTTTTTCTTGCTTCAAGAATCAATTTTATGATTTTTCAGATCATCCGATAACATTTCTCCTTTTCCCATCATTCTTTCAAGAGCCAACAATTTTAACATTCTTTAAACAACAAATTCAAAAAATATACACTGTTCAAGCATTCATTCAAAAAAAACAATAGTATTGCCACCACATCAAAATAATTAAACTGTTTTAAAATTTGAAATTCATGCACTTTTTTTTCTTTTTCAATTAAAAACATTTTTCTTTTAAGAAAGGTGATGGATTCATTTTCATAGCTTCATGACATAGACACTTAGACACTAGTGATCATGTAATAAAGACACAAACATGAATAAATATAAAGCATAAAGATTCAAAAAATAGAAAATAAAGAACAAGGAAATTAAAGAACGGGTCCACCTTAGTGATAGCGGCTTGTTCTTCCTCTTGAAGATCATATAGAGTGCTTGATCTCCTCAATGTCTCTTCCTTGCCTTTGTTGCTCTTCTCTCATGGTTCTTTGGTCTTCTCTAATTTCATGGAGGAGGATGGAATGCTCTTGGTGCTCCACCCTTAGTTGTCCCATGTTGGAACTTAATTCTCCTAGGGAGGTGTTGATTTGCTCCCAATAGTTTTGTGGAGGAAAATGCATCCCTTGAGGTATCTCAGGGATTTCATGATGAGGAATTTCCTCATGCTCTTGTCCATGAGTGAGATCTCTTGTTTGCTCCATCCTTTTCTTAGTGATGGGCTTGTCCTCATCAATGAGGATGTCTTCCTCTATGTCAATTCCAGCTGAATTGCAGAGGTAACAGATGAGATGAGGGAAGGCTAACCTTGCCACAGTGGAGGACTTGTCTGCCACTTTGTAGAGTTCTTGGGATATAACTTCATGAACTTCTACTTCCTCTCTAATCATGATGCTATGAATCATGATAGCCCGGTCTACAGTAACCGGTTGCTAGTGGGAATCATTGAGCATTGGATGAACTCCAATCATCCCCTAGCCACGGGCTTGAGGTCATGCCTTCTTAGTTGAACCGGCTTCCCTCTTGAATCTCTCTTCCATTGAGTGCCCTCTTCACAGATGTCCATGAGGACTTGGTCCAACCTTTGATCAAAGTTGACCCTTCTAGTGTAGGGGTGTGCATCTCCTTACATCATAAGCAAATTGAATGCCAACCTTACATTTTCTGAACTGAAGTCCAAGTATTTCCCTCGGACCATTGTAAGCCAATTCTTGGGGTCCGGGTTCACACTTTGATCATGGTTATTGGTGATCCATGCATTGGCATAGAACTCTTGAACCATTAAGATCCCGACTTGTTGAGTGGGGTTGATGAGAACTTCCCAACCTCTTCTTCGGATCTCATGTCGGATCTCCGGATATTTGCCCTTTTTGAGCTTAAAAGGGACCTCGGGGATCACCTTCTTTTTGGCCACAACTTCATAGAAGTGGTCTTGATGCACCCTTGAGAGGAATCTCTCCATCTCCCATGACTCGGAGGTGGAAGCTTTTGCCTTCCTTTCCTCTTTCTAGAGGTTTCTCCAGCCTTTGGTGCCATAAATGGTTATGGAAAAACAAAAAGCTTTAGCTTTTACCATACCAAACTTAGAAGGTTGCTCGTCCTCGAGCAAAAGAAGAAAGAAGAGAGTAGAAGAAGAAGAAATAGAGGAGATGGAGGGGGGCTTTGTGTTTCGGCCAAGGGGGAGAAGTTGTGTTTAGGTTGTGTGAAAATGAAGGAGTGAAGATGGGTTTATATAGGAGTGGAAAGGGGGGTGTGGTTCGGCCATTATGGGTGGGTTTGGGTGGGAAAGTGGTTTGAATTTGAATGGTGAGGTAGGTGGGGTTTTATGAAGGATGGATGTGAGTGGTGAAGAGAATGGTGGGATTGGATAGGTGAGGGATTTTTGGGGAAGAGGTATTGAGGTGATTGGTGAATGGGTGAAGAAGAGAGAGAGAGGTGGGGTAGGTGGGGATCCTGTAGGGTCCACAGATCTTGAGGTGTCAAGGATTTCTCATCCCTGCACCATGTGGCATGCAAAAATGCCCCTTGCTGCCAATCCTGGCGTTAAACGCCAGGCTGCTGCCCATTTCTGGCATTTAATGCCAGCTTCTTGCCCATTCCTGGCGTTAAACGCCAGTCTGGTGCCCATTTCTGGCGTTAAATGCCCAGAAATGGTGCCAGACTGGGCGTTTAACACCCATTCTGCTACCCTTACTGGCGTTTAAACGCGAGTAAGTTTCTCCTCCAGGGTGTTCTATTTTTCATTCTGTTTTTCCTTCTGTTTTTGCTTTTTCAATTGTTTTTGTGACTTCACATGATCATCATCCTACAAAAAACATAAAATAAAAAAAGAAAATAGAAATTTAACATAGATAAGTTAAAGATTGGGTTGCCTCCTGATGCCAAGGCATCTTAGGCTAGTTTCACTAGTATTTTTCTGTTAGTTTTAGTGGTTTTATGCATTTTCTTGAGCTTAAAGTAACCAAGAATGGTTAAAAGAATAACAAAGCAATGAACCATCCAATCAATATGATTTTGATGCAAATTCCATGAGTTTTAGTTATATTACTTGAATGCTATGAATGGAAGATTTCTCATGAAATTTTGCAAGACTTTGATGCATTTGTTTGGATGATTTCAGGGAAGAAGAGGCTAAGCAAGGAAGCAACAAAATCAATAAAGGAAGCTTGAATATCACATGTGGAGTTTAAGTTCCAGTTTAAGCCTAAACTGGAGCTTAAACGCCAGAATCATGAAGGCTAAGAAATGCTGGAATTGAAGTTTAACCTCCAGTTTAACCTTAAACTGGAGGTTAAACGCCAGAATGAAAGTCTCACCAAAGAAGCATTCCACGTTTAACCTCCAGTTTAACCTTAAACTGGAGGTTAAACGCCAGAATGAGAATGCCACTCAGGAAGGAGTTCCACGTTTAACCTCCAGTTTAACCTTAAACTGGAGGTTAAACGCCAGAAATGGGAAGTGCACCAGGGAGCCATTTCCACGTTTAAGCTCTAGTTTGACCTTAAACTGGAGCTTAAACGTGTTCGACCAAGTTTTCTCCTCCAGTGTTGCTTTCTCCATTTCCACGTTTAAGCTCCAGTTTAACCTTAAACTGGAGCTTAAACGTGTTCGACACCTCCAGGGCTACCCTTCTAAGCTTCCACGTTTAACCTCCAGTTTAACCTTAAACTGGAGGTTAAACGTGTTCGACCTCCAAGATGCCTCCTTCCATTTCCACGTTTAACCTCCAGTTTAACCTTAAACTGGAGGTTAAACGTGTTCGACCTCCAGGGCTGCCCTTCCTATCTCCACGTTTAAGCTTCAGTTTAACCTTAAACTGAAGCTTAAACGTGTTCGACTACATGACTCTCCAGGGCTGCCTTCTTCCATTTCCACGTTTAAGCTTCAGTTTAACCTTAAACTGAAGCTTAAACGTGCTTCTACAAAAGGCCTCACTGGAAGTGTCTGGCGTTTAAGCTGCAGTTTAAGCTTAAACTGCAACTTAAACGCCACTCTTGGAAAAGGTTTCTGGGCCAAAAATAGTGCGGTTTAAGTTAGTCTTTGAGCACAAACATTAACTTAAACTTACTCTGGTATGAAACCCAATTGAATATCATGGTTTATGGGATTGGGCCTGAAGGATTGATGAGTTTGAAATCTCAATTTATTAAGTCATGTGTCATTATTTGATTATCACTAAGTTGGCTCAATGAATGTTACAGAATTTGGATCAACAGCCTCATCAAGATTATGGATCATAAACCCAAGGCAAAAGGAAAGCAGGGAGAGGCCTCAAAGCCCAAGAAACACAACAGAAGCTCAATATAGAAAGTGTATAAATAGGATAGAATTTAAGTTAGGGAACTTTTACCTTCACTTTTAGCTAGTTTTCATATCTTTGTAATTGAATTCAGAGCTATGACTCACTAAACCCCCTTTCATTGGGTTAGGGAGCTCTATTGTAATTCAATGAATCAATAATAGTTTATCTTCTTCTTCAATCTTTTCTCTTGAATTTTGTTAGAAAGCTTCTCGATCTAATTCCATTGGGTAGTTGTCTTGGGAAAGAAACTACCCATAATTGGAATCCTTCGGAACCTTGGGAAAGGAATGGAGGATTCATGCTAGAGAAGCTTTCTCACAGTGAATTGGATTGGGGTTTGGATGGATATTGTGACATGTAATCCTACCAAATTGTGGTTCATGAAACTGTGTGGTATAATCAGTGATCGAGCATCATCTCTTCTTATGAACATTTAAACCAAGGGATTGGAAATTTGTTCATTTTTAGAGAGAATTGGTGAGCCAAGGGATTGGGATCCAATCATATAAGATTGCCAAGCAAAATTCAATGAACGCATTGCTTGAGGAAGAGATAAACATGTTTTGATTCGGAGATCTCAATATCTCCTATAACCCAATGAATCCCACAATTCTGATTTACATCTTCTCTTTACATTCTGCAACTCAATTCATGCAATCACCCCCATTCCCTTTTAATTTCAGCAATTTAGTTTCTGCTCTTTAATTCATGCAATTTAAGATTCCGCCATTTCAATTTCTTGTCATTTACTTTTCCCGCCAATTTTACATTCCGCAATTCTCATCTCAATCTTGATTCCGCTCAACTAGAACACACTTCTAATCCGAATTGCTCACTCAACCAATCCTTGTGGGATTCGACCTCACTCTATTGTGAGTTTTTACTTGACGATAACCGGTGCACTTGCCGGAAGGAATTTTGCCGATCGTGCAATTTCCTAAATCGTAGCATAACTAGTTTATGCGCATCACCTCCCAACAAGTGCTTCTTTAATGTCAATAGCTTGACATTGGGCTCTCATGGAGCCTCACAGATGTTAAGAGCAATGTTGGAACCTCCCAACACCAAACTTAAAGTTTGAATGTGGGGGTTCAACACCAAACTTAAAGTTTGGATGTGGCCTCCCAACACCAAACTTAGAGTTTGACTGTGGGGGCTCTGTTTGACTCTGTATTGAGAGAAGCTCTTCATACTTCCTCTCCATGGTGACAGAGGGATATCCTTGAGCTTTAAACACAAGGGAGTCTTCATTCACTTGAATGATCAATTCTCCTCTGTTAATATTAATCACAGCTTTTGCTATGGCTAGGAAGGGTCTACCAAGGATGATGGATTCATCCATACGCTTCCCAGTCTCTAGGATTATGAAGTCAGCAGGGATGTAGTGGCCTTCAACTTTTACCAAGACATCCTCTACAAGTCCATAAGCCTGTTTCTTTGAATTGTCTGCCATCTCCAGTGAGATTCTTGCAGCTTGTACCTCAATGATCCCTAGCTTCTCCATTACAGAGAGAGGCATGAGGTTTATGCTTGACCCTAGGTCACACAGAGCCTTCTCAAAGGTCATGGTGCCTATGGTACAAGATATTAAGAACTTTCCAGGATCCTGTCTCTTCAGAGGTAATTTCTGCCTAGTCAGGTTATCCAGTTCTTTGATGAGCAATGGAGGTTCATCCTCCCAAGTCTCATTACTAAATAACTTGGCATTTAGCTTCATGATTGCTCTAAGGTACTTAGCAATTTGTTCTTCAGTAACATCTTCATCCTCTTCAGAGGAAGAATACTCATCAGAGCTCATGAATGGCAAAAGTAAATTCAATGGAATCTCTATGGTTTCAGCGTGAGCCTCAGATTCCCATGGTTCCTCTTTAGGGAACTCCATGGAGGTCAGTGGACGTCCATTGAGGTCTTCCTCAGTGGAGATCACTGCCTTTTCCTCCTCTCCATATTCGGCCATGTGAGACGTGTTTATGGCCTTGCACTCTCTCTTTGGATTCTCTTCTGTATTGCTTAGGAGAGTACAAGGAGGGAGTTCGGTAATTTTCTTACTCAACTGACCCACTTGTGCCTCCAAACTTCTAATGGAGGACCTTGTTTCAGTCATGAAACTTTGAGTGGTTTTGATTAGATCAGAGACTATTGTTGCTAAGTCAGAGTGGCTTTGCTTAGAATTCTCTGTCTATTGCTGAGAATATGATAGAAAAGGCTTGCTATTGCTAAACCTGTTTCTTCCACCATTATTGTTGTTGAAACCTTGTTGAGGTCTCTGTTGATCCTTCCATGAGAGATTTGGATGATTTCTCCATGAAGGATTATAGGTGTTTCCATAGGGTTCTCCCATGTAATTCACCTCTTCCATTGCTGGGTTCTCCCGTGATTTCTCCATGAAGGATTATTGTTGTTGAAACCTTGTTGAGGTCTCTTAGTACTGGCTATTGCTGCTTGCATTCCACACAGACTCTGAGAAATTATATTGACTTGTTGGGTCAATATTTTATTCTGAGCCAATATAGCATTCAGAGTATCAATCTCAAGAACTCCCTTCTTCTGAGCTATCCCATTATTCACAGGATTCCTTTCAGAAGTGTACATGAATTGGTTATTTGCAACCATTTCAATGAGTTTTTGAGCTTCTGCAGGCATCTTCTTCAGATGAAGAGATCTTCCAGAAGAGCTATCCAATGACATCTTGGATAGTTCAGACAGACCATCATAGAAAATACCTATGATGCTCCATTCAGAAAGCATGTCAGGAGAACATCTTCTGATCAATTGCTTGTATCTTTTCCAAGCTTCATAGAGGGATTCACCTTCCTTCTGTCTGAAGGTTTGGAATTCCACTCTAAGCTTGCTCAATTTTTGAGGTGGAAAGAACTTTGCCAAGAAGGCATTAACTAGCTTTTCCCAAGAGTTCAGGCTTTCTTTAGGTTGTGAATCCAACCATGTCCTAGCTCTGTCTCTTACAGCAAAAGGAAAAAAGCATAAGTCTGTAGACTTCAGGGTCAACCCCATTGGTCTTGACTATGTCACAGATTTGCAAGAATTCAGCTAAGAACTGATGAGGATCTTCCAATGGAAGTCCATGAAACTTACAATTCTGTTGCATTAGAGAAACTAATTGAGGCTTAAGCTCAAAGTTGTTTGCTCCAATGGCAGGGATTGAGATGCTTCTCCCATAGAAGTCGGAAATAGGTGCAGTAAAGTCACCAAGCACCTTCCTTGCATTGTTGGCATTATTGTTTTCGGCTGCCATGTTTTCTTCTTCCTTGAAAAGCTCTGTTAGGCCCTCTAGAGAGAATTGTGCTTTAGTTTCTTTTAGCTTTCTCTTCAAGGTTCTTTCAGGTTCAGGATCAGCTTGAACAAGTATGCCTTTATCTTTGTTTCTGCTCATATAAAAGAGAAGAGAACAAGAAAGTAGGGAATCCTCTATGTCATAGTATAGAGATTCCTTGAGGTGTCAGAGGAAAAGAAGAATAGAAGGAGGAGGTAGAGATGAGAGAATTCGAACTTATTAAAGAAATAGGGTTCGAATTGCACCTTGAGGAGGAGTGTTAGCCCTTAAATAGAAGGATGTGAAAAGAGGGGAAGAATTTTTGAAAATAAATTAAAAAGATTTTGAAATAATAATAAAAAAGAAATTTTAAAAATTTGATTGAGATTTTCGAAAATTAAGATTGGGAAAGAAATAAAGTGATTTTTGAAAAATATTTTGAAATTAGAAATTAAAAAGATATGATTGAGAGTTAATTTTGAAAAAGATGTGATTGAAAAGATATGATTGAGAAGATATGATTGAAAATCAAATTAAAAAAAGAGAAAGTTTTAAAATTAAAGTTGATTACTTGACTAACAAGAAAGTAAAAGATATGATTCTTAAAATTTAAAATTTGATCCTTTCTTAATAGGCAAGTAACAACTTGAAAATTTTGAAGTAAATCATTATTTTTAGCAAGGATTTTCGAAAATAGTAATAAATAAAAAAAATGGAAAGAAATTGATTTTGAAGAGATATGATTGAAAATATATGATTTGAAAAAGATTTGATTTTGAAAAATTATGAAGATTTGAAAAAAATTTGAATTAAAAACAAAATCTTCCCACTAGTATCATTGATAAACCACTATTTTATGGTTTATATTGTGTTTAATTATGTGGTTTTATCATGATCCTAACCAACTTATTCATTAAATTAGCATGCATTTATATTTCCTTCCTGAAATTATTACATGAGTGAAAACTGCTTCCTAGAGACTTTTAATTATACATTTTACTTCTCCTTTATTCCATTCGATGTCGTGATCTGTGTGTTAAGCATTTCAGGCTTTATAGGGCAAGAATGAGTTGGAGATTGGAAAGGAAGCTAGCAAAAATGGAAGGAACACAAGAAATTGAGGAGATGACCAGCGAGAAGCGATGCGGCCGCATAGACGACGCGACCGCGCGGAAAAGATCAAATCACAGTGACGCGGCCGCATGAATGACGCGACCGCGCGAAATGGAAAAGCACGAGCGACACAGAGGCGTGGACGACGCGCCCGCGTGGTGAAGCGAAACGCGAATGACGCGTCCGCATGAGCGACGCGATCGCGTGGCATGCGCGATCTGCATAATTTGAAGAATCGCTGGGGGCAATTTTGGACCCTATTTTGACCCAATTTTCGGCCCAAAACAGCAGACTAGAGCCAGAGAACATGCAGAAACCAGAGATAACATTCATTCTACACAGTTTTAGTTTTTAGATCTAGTTTTACTCCTCCTCTAGGTTATCTCTCTACATATTCATAGTTCTTAGGATTTAATTTTCTCTTATTTTTTTTTTGGCATTGGAACACTGAGAAGAGTTATTACCTCATTAAGACTTCGTCATTCTAGTTCGTTTTCTTTACTTGGCTTCACTCTTCCATGTTCTTTGCTTTGTTAATTTTACCATTGGAATATTTTCAGGATTATTTAATACAAGGATCACCTTTATTTTTAATTGACTATTTCAATTTTTATTTACAATGTCTTCCTTTAATTCCTTTTTATATGCTATGAATTTTACATTCACAATGAGCGAGTAGTTCCCTAACTTGATGGGGAATTGATTGAAAGGAACCCTTGAGTTGGGAGGTGATACGCGGAAAACTCGTCTCGCAACAAATTTCCTTCGGCAAGTATACCGAATTCGTCGTCAAGTAAAAACTCACAATAGAGTGAGGTCGAATCCCACAGAGATTGATTGATCAAGCAACTTTAATTAAAGGAATGTTCTAGTTGAGCGAACCAGAATTTGAGTTGAGAATAGCAGAAAATTAAATGGCGGGAAAGTAAATAGCGGAAACAGTAAATGCTAGGAATAAAGAGCTGAATGTAAATGGCGGAAAGTAAATTGCAGAATCTTAAATGGGAATGGGGCAATTGCTCATAAAAGTAAATCGCAGAAATTAAAGAGAATGGGTAAGATCAGAAATGAGGAATTCATTGGGCTCAGGAGATGTTGCATTCTCCGGATCAAGTTCATTTTCATCTCTTCCTCAATCAATGCATTTATTGATCTCCTTGGCAATCTTAAGTGATCGAATTACAATTCCTTATAATTCAATCTCTCAAATCTTGATCAATAGCCAATTCCTTGGTCAATTGCTCATGAAAAGAGATGAAGTATGGTCACTGATTATACCACATGCATTTTCCAAATCAAGTGTTGGAAGGATTATAGTCACATATCCATCCAAACCCAATTCGGTCCAGCATGAGAAAGCATTTCTACCATGATCCCTTCATTCCTCTTTCAAGGTTCAGAAGAGATCCAAGTATGAATAGCTTCTTTTCCAAGATAACTACCCAATTGGATGAAGATCAAAAGCTTCTAGTAAAATCAAGAGAAAAGATAGAAGAAGGAGAATGAAAACTAAAATTAATCCATCAAATTACAACAGAGCTCCCTAACCCAATGAAAGGGGTTTAGTTGTTCATAGCTCTAGAAAATGAAAACAAAGATGGAGAATACATGATGAAAGTAAAACTAGAAGTCTAGAGAAAGTAAATACAGAGAGTAGTTCTATGCCCAAAGGCTCCCTAAAGTTTTCTAGCTCCAGTGGTAAATGACAAGCTTTCCCATACACCAGTTGATATGGGGACATTCCAAGTGGAGTTTTGAATGCTGTTCTGTATGCCCAAAGAGCATCATCCAGCTTCTTTGACCAATCCTTTCTTGATGGACCCACAGTCTTTTCTAGAATCCTCTTTAGCTCTCTATTGGATATCTCCGTTTGCCCACTTGTTTGGGGATGGTAAGGCGTGGCCACCTTGTATTTTACCCCATATCGTAGGAGAAGAGCTTCTAGTGGTCTGTTACAAAAATGGCTCCCTCCATCACTGATGAATGCTCGTGGGACTCCAAACCGGCTAAAGATATTCTTCCTGAGGAAGTTCATGACCACCTTGTTATCATTTGTTGGGGTTGCAATAGTCTCTACCCACTTGGAAACGTAACCCACTGCTACCAAGATGTACTTGTTTGAATATGAGGTTGGGAATGGTCCCATGAAATCGATTCCCCACACATCAAACAGTTCCAATTCCAAGATGAAATTTTGTGGCATATCATTTCTTTTGGGCAAGTTTCCGAATCTTTGGCATTCATTATAGCTCTTTACTAGTTCTTTGGCATCCTTGAAAAGGGTGGGCCAAAAGAATCCGCTTTGTAACACCTTTGCTGCAGTTCTGTCCCCTCCAAAGTGGCCTCCATAGCATGAGCCGTGGCAATTCCATAGGACCTCTCGTCCTTCTTCTTCCAAAACACATCTTCTAAGGATTCCATCTGAACACTTCTTGAAGAGATATGGCTCATCCCAGACAAAGTATTTTGCATCATTCATGAGCTTCCTTTTTTGATGTTTATTGATCTCTGGAGGTAAGGCCCCAGTTGCCTTGAAGTTGGCAATGTCTGCGAACCATGGTGCTTTGTGAACTGTCATCAGCTGCTCATCAGGGAAGAGCTCATTCACACTTGTATCATGTGTTCCACTTTCCTCATGTGGGATTCTGGATAGGTGATCTGCTACCTTGTTTTCTACTCCTTTCTTGTCTCTGATTTCAATATTGAATTCCTGCAACAATAAGATCCATCTTATTAGTCTTGGTTTTGATTCTTGCTTGGCAAACAAGTATTTAAGTGCTGTATGATCTGTGAAAACAATCACTTTAGCACCGATGAGGTACGATCTAAACTTGTCAAATGCAAAAACTATTGCTAGCAACTCCTTTTCAGTAGTGGTATAATTTCTTTGAGTATCATTGAAGACTTTGCTAGCATAGTATATCACATGGACTAAGTTATCTTTCCTCTGTCCTAACACTGCCCCAACTGCAAAATCAGATGCATCACACATCAATTCAAATGGTAAGTTCTAATCAGGTAGGGAAATGATAGGAGCAGAAGACAACCTTATTTTCAAATTTTCAAATGCTAGCATGCATGATTCATCGAAGATAAATGGTGTATCAGATACAAGGAGATTGCTTAAGGGCTTGGCTATCTTTGAAAAATCTTTAATAAATCTTCTGTAAAAGCCAGCATGCCTTAAAAAGCTCCTAATTGCCTTGACATCACTGGGTGGAGGCAGTTTTTCAAAAAGTTCCACTTTAGCCCTGTCCACTTCAATGCCTTGGTTAGAAACCTTATGGCCAAGGACTATTCCTCCTGTCACCATAAAGTGACATTTCTCCCAGTTCAAGACCAAATTGGTCTCTTGGCACCTTTTTCACTAAGGTTGCTCACCCAAGTATGAGTCACGTTAACTTCAATGTTAGTGGCACAAACGTTACCACTAACGTTGCCTCTTGGTCCTTCGCACACGTTATTGGGACTTACCTTTCCCAATAACGTAGATAAGTTTCCCCCTTCCCTACGTTAGAGTCCACGTTAACTTAGTTAACGTGGCTCTTAACGTAAGCTTGCCAATCCTTCGAGAACGTTAGTGACACTTACCTTTGTGACTAACGTTCCAATGTGCCCCTATTTCTCATGTTAGAGTCCACGTTAACTAGGTTAACGTGGCTTCTAACGTAGTCATGCTAGCCATCTCCAACGTTAGTGACAAAGGTGAGTGTCACTAACGTTGGCTCTTCATCTCTTTATCCACGTTAGCTTCCACGTTAACTAAGTTAACGTGGGAGTTAACCTTGCTCATGGTGGCTCTTGGTGGTTCACCCCAATGTTAGTGACAAAGGTAAGTGTCACTAACGTTGGCGACCAATTGCTCTCTCCACGTTAGCTTCCACGTTAACTAAGTTAACGTGGGAGTTAACGTGGCTTATGGAAGCTTGGCCAACGTTAGTGACAAAGGTGAATGTCACTAATGTTGGCTTCCCTTTTGCTTCTTAACGTTAGAAGCCACGTTAACTAAGTTAACGTGGCAACTAACGTGGCCAATTATGAGCTTGGTCCAACGTTAGTGACAAAAGGGAGTGTCACTAACGTTGGCCTTATTGTCTTCTTCCATGTTAGAGTTCACGTTAACTTAGTTAACGTGACTCTTAACGTGGGCTTATGATGGCTTCGAGGGCGTTATTGGCGATTACCTTTCTCATTAACTTTACAAGTTAGCACCCATTCTACGTTAAAGGTCACGTTAGTGGGACTAATGTCACTGCTAATGCGGTTCTTCTTTGCTTCCTTTGTCCTGAAATCAAGCAACAAAGTGCATCAAAGTTCTATTACAAGTCATGAGTCATGCATCATCCAATTTATCATATAATTCATGCAAAATCCTCATGAAATCATGTAAAGTGCACAATGTATGCTTGAATGAAGAAGTAAGTGAATATCTACCCAAATCTAGCTTATTTTCTAAGAAAATACATGAAACTATCCTAAAAACAGTAAAGAAAAGGTTAGTGAAATTGGCCAAAATGCCTGGCATCAGGAGGCTTGAAAAAAAAAATTATAATTGGGTTTATGGTTAGATTGCCTCCTAATCACTAACACCAATCCCTTTTAATTAAGTGGATTGCAACTTGTGAATGGAAGTAGCATTCCAACTTGTTTGACTTTCCTTTACCTAGTAAAGGATAACTAAACAAGACAACCTTCAATGGTCAATTAATCCTGAGAGCATTCCAACAATAATAGGGATTCCAACTAATCAATTCCCAGTCAAGGCTTTTATTTACATTATTCAAATTCACCAATTTAATTTCCTGTTTGCTCAATTCAACCCTTTTTGAAAATCTCTGATTAATAAAATAGCACACTTTTTTGCAACTCGTTGGGAGACGACCTGGGATTCATGCTCCCAGTATTTTAAATTTCAATTTTCTGTGACACCTTTCTAAATTGAGTGGTGGATTTCTGGCGAGTTAAGAACTATACTTGCAACGTATATATTTTAACAATTTTTAATTCGCTAATTTCTGCCCGCATCAATTTTTGGCGCCGTTGCCGGGGAGTTGCAATAGAGTGCTAAAGTTATTAATTAGAATTTATTTATTTGCATTTTATTTTATTTTGCTACTATGAGCTGCATGTTTCTTTCGCTAGATGACGTGTTCACTTCCTGATCCACGCTTGCCAGTATTCGATCCTGAGATTGAAAGAACCATCTCACAAATAAGGTGAGCTCGGCGTCGGTTAGTCCTCTCTGAGGGCGGATTTGAAACGCCATCTGAGGAAGAAACCAGCCCCCGTTCTACTGATTCGGTTGATTCACGTGCAGACGACATGGCAGAACCTAGGAGAGTTACCATCCAGGAGGAAGGAGCCCCTGATTTTACAATGCAACCGTTTCAAGCGCATCACCCAGCGGTGGCTACGGATTTTGAAATAAAGACCGCCCTGCTCAATTTGATGCCCAAATTTCATGGCTTACCTGCTCAAGAGCCTATCAAGCACCTGAGAGATTTTCAAGCAGCCTGTTCTACTGTCAGGCGTGATGGTGCTGATGAAACTTCAATTTTGCTGAAAGCTTTCCCGATTTCTCTTGAGGGAAAAGCAAGAGAGTGGTACTACACTCAACCCCTAGCAAATATATCCAACTAGGATACGCTCAGAAAAGAGTTTTTGGAGAAATACTTTCCATCTGAAGTTATTGATAAATTGAGGAAAGACATTTCTACAATTGTTGAAGATGACAACGAGACTCTCTTTGAATACTGGGAGCGCTTCAATAATCTTCTAGAAGCATGCCCTTGATGGGATATTTTTGTGGAGAAACGAATTTCTCCAAAACACCCAAAACTAACCGGCAAGTGCACCGGGTCGCATCAAGTAATAATAACTCACGGGAGTGAGGTCGATACCACAGGGATTGAAGGATTGAGCAATTTTAGTTTAGTGGTTGATTTAGTCAAGCGAATCAAGATTTGGTTGAGAGATTTGTGATTAACCGAATTGAAATTGCATAGAAAGTAAAGGAAATGGGTAAATTGCATGAAATTAAAGAGAACTGGAATTTAAAGTGCTGAATCTTAAAGAGCAAGAAATTAAATGGCAGAAACTTAGAACGCAAGAAATGTAAATTGCAGAATCTTAAAGTGCAAGAAATGTAAATGGCTTGAATTGTAAAGGGAATTGGGAATTGGATTTGCAGAATTTAAACAAGGAAAAGTAAATTGCAACGAACAGAGAAATAGAAGAAGACTTGGATTGAACCAGATCTAAAAATAGAATTGTAAATGAGCATGAAAAGCATTAAACAGAGGATGTAAAATTGGAATTTAGATCTCAGGACTCAAGAGACTAGATAACCAAGTCTAGATCTCAATGCCTTCCTAGATCCAACAAGAGTAATTGCAAAGGAAATGTAAATTGCAGAGAAAGTAGATGAGAGAGCAAGTAACAGAAACTGAAATTCAATTAAGCAGTGAATTAAACAAGATCCCAAGGTGAGATTGAAACAGAAGTTCTTCAATTCTCCACCCAAGATCCGAAGCAAGAAAATTAAAGAGTGCTGGGCAAGAACAAGGAAGAAGAGAGATCAATTCTCCTCCCCAATTCTCTTGAATTAAAACAACAATGCTAGAATGTAAAAGTGAGCTCCCAATCAAACCCGAAAAGAAAGCTCTTTGAAAACTAAAAGGGAAGCTCCTTTAAAAACTTAAATCCTATGCTACTTATACACTTTCTTCAAATGGTCTTCAAGCCTTCAATTGGGCCTTTGCTCTTGATGGAATTGGGTTGATAGAGGCCTTGGTTGATTGCTCTTGGAGTTTAGAGAAGAACTGAATTGAACCGGGTTAGAATCATGAAAGCTTGAGTAAAAGTTGGAGTAAAAGTTTGAGGCTAACTTTTACTCCAACTTTTCACATCAGCCACCCTTCTTTGCTGATACCAACGTTGGGGCAAAAGTTAGGGGTCAAACTTTTGCTCCAACGTTGGCCTCCCCTTGCATACTCATGGCGCCAACGTTAGCCAAAAAGTTAGAGGCTAACGTTGGCGCAAACTTTTGCTCTCCAGGGTGTGTTTTTCATGCGCCAACGTTAGCCAAAAAGTTAGGGGCTAACGTTGGCGCAAACTTTTGCTCTCCAGGGTGTTGATTTGTGATGCCAAAAGTTATCCAAAAAGTTTGAGGCTAACTTTTGCTCCAGCTTTTTGCCCAAAAGTTAGCCAAAAAGTTTGAGGCTAACTTTTGCCCCAGCTTTTTGCCCAAAAGTTTGCACAAAAGTTTGAGGCTAACTTTTGGTCCAGCTTTTTGCTCCCTGGTTCATTTTCAATTAATCCAAAAGTTTGAGCTAAAGTTTGAGGCAAACTTTTGCTCAAACTTTTTGTTCTCTCTTCCTCCTAGCCATTCCTTCTTGCTTCAACCTTTCTCCAAGCTTTCTTCACCTATCATTAATCAACCAAACACATCAAAGCTATGCTCAAAATCATGAGATATTCATTCTTTCATAATATATGACAATTATAGCATAAAACCTCATGAAATAGCATGAATTCATACATGGTTGATTAAATCAAAGGAAACATGAAAATCTACCCAATTGGCTTGCTTATGGCTCAAGAAAGTGCATAATTCTATTGAAAACAAAAGAAAAAGGCTAGTGAAACTAGGCTAAGATGACTTGTCATCACAACACCAAACTTAAAGCTTCCTTGTCCCCAAGCAAGGAATGAATTATGCTCAATGGTTCTTTCATTTAAGATGGATTGAAGAACAACTTGTAAAGTCCTGTGAGTGAAGTGATCAAGTAACAGTGGGGTGAACTCTAAATTATATGCTCATACAAGGGCTTCAGTGCTTACTAGTCCTCACATATTGGGAGTCTTAGGTCTTAGAATTTTCATCCAAATGGTATCATGGAGATCTCTTTATATGTAGTCACCTTGAAGCAGCTTATAGTTTCTTTGCTTTGGCCTCGACTCTAAGTGTCATGTCTCAAAGCGGCTCTTTAGATAAGCTTTCAATCAATACTCCTAAACCAGTTGGTTTTAAGGTATTAGGTGTTAAAGCACCCCTAAGTATTTACTTGCTCAAGCCTCTTTCTTTGACACAACTCAACCACAAGCATTTTACTAGGCTAACAACTCTTTGAGTCATTGTTTCTTCTTTCTTTTCTGCCTAGTAATTGATGCTCAGAGCCTTGGGCCATGTTCTTTTTGTCTTTGTATTTTCTTTTCTTTCTTTTGTTTTGTTTGCTGCTTCTTGGATCAATAGATTTTTGAGAATCTCCACAATACTTCTTTGAACTTCATGTCCTGCCTATGAGCTCCCATGCAAGTTTTCACAAGCATGCAACCTCAATACATAATCATACAACTAGAACCACCACTTCTCCTAATCTTTTGCTTGCCTCAAAATTATTTGATTCCTCAATCCTTCTTTTTCAAAGAACTTTCATGTGATACATTTTTTTTTGAAATATTGAGTGCAAACAAGTTTTGGAGAGTATAGTGTTGTAAATGATCAAGCATCTTGCTTATTGAATTACAGAAAAACTATGCTATGCAGGCAGGCAGGGGTATTATGTAACTTTCAATTTAGCAGCATCTGATACAAAATAATCACTGAACAATACAACCTTTTGGAGTTCGCTTGCTTTCCTCTTCCTCATCATCATTGCCGATCTTTACATTCCTCTCTCTTCCTTTTGATAGATGATGCTAAATCTTTCCAAAAGTTTGTATGGTACCCTGCAGTGATATTGAAAGTTGCTTGTTCCCCAAGCACTTAGAGACAATGGTTAGCATGCATGATTTATTTATGGGCCTTTGAACTTACTTTGGTGTGGGAACACCAAACTTAGTACCTTGCCAATGGTTCTCATGCATCAGATTAACCATGTGTAAAACTCTTTTTCTTTTTCAAAAGCAGTAAAACTGAAAACAGCAGAATAGTTAACTAGTTTGTCCAACATGCTTTGAAGCCAGCATTATGCAGAAAGTGAGAATGTGTTTTATGATGGGATTTTGGTGGAACACCAAACTTAGAATCCTTCATTCTCCCTTAGATTGTTTTGGTGTGCAACACCAAACTTAGCTTCTTGCAATATAGATAAAACTAATTAACCTTTTTATTGAAATAGATATGAAAAGATAGTTACCTCCGATTGGGTTGCCTCCCAACAAGCGCTCTTTTATTGTCACTAGCTTGACATCCTCTGTGCTTGCTCAGTTCAGATTCTGAGCTTCCTTCTCCTTGTCCCCTTGTCCTCCTAAGTGAGGCTTTGCTTTGTGATGCTCATCCTGGATGAGTAATTCTTTTCCTTTAGCCCTCTTCTCACTCATTTCTGTGAGATTCTTAGCTAATTGTTCCATTTGCCTCTCAATTCTCCCGAGTGAGGCCTCCTGGTGTTTTCTTATCATCTCTTGATGTGTCATCATTCTCTCTACTAAGATCTCCAGATTGGTGATCCTTTGAGAGTCTTGTGAGATTGGTTGGTTGTGGGGTGTTGAGGGTTGGAAGGGTGGGTAGTGTGGTGATATGTAGTGATTGTTGTTGGTATGGTAGTGTTTTTGCAGGTTTGGGAAATTGGGGTTGTTGTAGTTGAAGTCCCTTTGTTCCTGATGTTGAGATTCCCTCATTCTTAGATAAGAATGTGGCTTCCATGGTGGAAATTGTGCATTCACTGTAGTAGAATGGAGAAAATTAATTTGTCTAGCTATTGACTCCAATTGTTGCTGAGTTTACTGATGTAGCTGTTTGCTTTGATTCATGACTACCTTCATTCCTTTAAGATTCATTATCTCCTCTTCTGAAGTTGCATTCTATGGGGTCTCAAATGAGTGTTGGTTATTGGCTCTCTTGTCATTGAACTCTGTAGTTCCTTGGATGGTTGCTGTTGCGTTGAGCAGGCCATCTGAGAAGTGATCCACCGCTCTTCTTGTTTCCGGGGTTAATCCTTCATAGAATGCTTGGAAATCCGCTTTGTTGCTTGCCTTCTTGTATCTTTCCCATGCTTTGAACAATGGTTCTTCCCCTTCTTGTATGAATGGATGTACTCCCTCTTTCATCTTGATGTTTTGTTGGGACGAGGAGAATTTGGTTAGAAACTTGGCAACCAAATCATCCCAACTAGTTATACTTCCTTGGGGAAAGGTTTCAAGCTATTGTGCCGCATCATCCTTCAGTGAGAAGGGAAATAACAAGAGCTTATAGGTATCATGATTTACACTATCGAGATTGACAGCACCACAAGTTCTCAGAAAATTGGACAGGTGCTGTTTAGGATTCTCCAGTGGAGTTCCACCATAGGAACAATTGTTCTTGATTAGTGTAATGAGTTGCGGCTTCATGTTGTGGTTTTCTTCTTTCTCAAGAACTCCTTCTTCAATGATATCCTTTCCTCTGACCTTTCTTCTTTCCTGTGACACATAAATCAACAAACAGAACGCACAGTGGTATTCTTGAAATTTGAGTGTAGTCAGTTGAGACAAAACTTCAAACAGTTAGTGGGTTAGTAAACAATTAAAGAAAAAGTGCTTGATCTAGATCTCCACTTCACTTACTCATTGTCAATCTAATCAATCCCCGGCAACGGCGCCAAAAACTTGATGGGATATTTTTGCGGAAAAACGAATTTCTCCAAAACACCCAAATCTAACCGACAAGTGCACCGGGTCGCATCAAGTAATAATAACTCACGGGAGTGAGGTCGATCCCACAGGGATTGAAGGATTGAGAAATTTTAGTTTAGTGGTTGATTTAGTCAAGCGAATCAAGATTTGGTTGAGAGATTTGTGATTTGCAGAATTTAAATTGCATAGAAAGTAAAGGGAATGGGTAATTGGCATGAAATTAAAGAGAACTGAAATTTAAAGTGCTGAATCTTAAAGAACAAGAAATTAAATGGCAGAAACTTAGAACGCAAGAAATGTAAATTGCAGAATCTTAAAATGCAAGAAATGTAAATGGCTTGAATTGTAAAGGGAATTGGGAATTGGATTTGCAGAATATAAACAAGGAAAATTAAATTGCAACAAACAGAGAAGTAAAAGATGACTTGAATCGAACCGGATCTTAAAACAGAAATGTAAATAAGCTTGAAAGCAGTAAACAGAGAATTGAAAAATGGGAAATCCGGATCTCAGGACCCAAGAGACTAGATAACCAAGTCTAGATCTCAATGCCTTCCTAGATCCAACAAGAACAATTGCAAAGGAAATGTAAATTGCAGAGAAAGTATATGAAGAAGCAATTAACAGAAATTTAAATTCAATTGTGCAGTAAAGAAATAGAGAGGTCTCAGGATGAGATTGAAACATATTTCCTTCAATTCTCCAACCCAAGATCCAAGACAATTGTAATTGAAATTGAAAGCAAGAAAACTAAGAGGAAGGGAATTCAATTCTCCTTCCTCGAGACTTAGAAATTAAAATTCACTCAACACCAAAAGCTCTCCGAAAACTCTCTATGAAAAACTAATAGGAAAAGCTCCCTGAAAAACTTAAATCCTATGCTATTTATACACTTTCTTCAAATGGTCTTCAAGCCTTCAATTGGGCCTTTGCTCTTGATGGAATTGGGTTGATAGAGGCATTCGTTGATTGCTCTTGGAGTTTGGAGAAGAACCGAATTGAACCGGGTTTGGAATCATGAAAGCTTGAGTAAAAGTTTGAGTAAAAGTTTGAGGCTAACTTTTACTCCAACTTTTCACATCAGCCACCCTTCTTTGCTGATACCAACGTTGGGGCAAAAGTTAGGGGTCAAACTTTTGCTCCAACGTTGGCCTCCCCTTATATACTCATGGCGCCAACGTTAGCCAAAAAGTTAGAGGCTAACGTTGGTGCAAACTTTTGCTCTCCAGGGTGTGTTTTTCATGCGCCAACGTTAGCCAAAAAGTTAGGGGCTAACGTTGGCGCAAACTTTTGCTCTCCAGGGTGTTGATTTGTGATGCCAAAAGTTAGCCAAAAAGTTTGAGGCTAACTTTTGCTCCAGCTTTTTGCTTCCTGGTTCATTTTCAATTAATCCAAAAGTTTGAGCTAAAGTTTGAGGCAAACTTTTGCTCAAACTTTTTGTCCTCTCTTCCTCCTAGCCATTCCTTCTTGCTTCAACCTTTCTCCAAGCTTTCTTCACCTATCATTAATTAACCAAACACATCAAAGCTATGCTCAAAATCATGAGATATTCATTCTTTCATAATATGTGACAATTATAGCATAAAACCTCATGAAATAGCATGAATTCATACATGGTTGATTAAATCAAAGGAAACATGAAAATCTACCCAATTGGCTTGCTTATGGCTCAAGAAAGTGCATAATTAAATTGAAAACAAAAGAAAAAGGCTAGTGAAACTAGGCTAAGATGACTTGTCATCACAACACCAAACTTAAAGCTTGCTTGTCCCCAAGCAAGAAATGATTTATTGAGAAGAAAGAATGAAATGGAAGAGGATGTTCATGCTATTAGAGTGTTATTGGTAATTCATGGGGTTTTATGTGGATATGTAAACACTCACCTCTTATTGATTCTTAAGCCTAGAAAGTCTCCTTCAAGCTTCAAATAACATACTGCTATGACCTCTCATTATTTCTCTATCCTTGGCTATTGTTTTGTTCATAAGCTTTATTTGAGTGTCATGTGTAGCAAGTTCATTTCCTTTTCTTTATACTTGACACATTATTCACTATAGACACTTGGCTCACATTCCTTCTTAGAACATTGATGCCCAGCACCTTTTTGGGTTACTAAATGCCTTGTAGTTAGGTTGCTCTTGATAGTGGACTTTCAGCTGATGATCCCGGGTTAGTTAACCCAAGTCATCAAGTGTTGATGCACTCCAAAGAGCTTAATAATCCAAGCAGATCCTAATACAAAGACACCACAGGCATATATTCTAAGGTTCAAGCTATTGGTGTCCAGCTTTGTTTCTTTTTGTTTTTCTTTTGTTCTGCCACTCTTTGGCTTTTTTTTTTCTTTCTTTTTGTTTTTCTTTCTAACCAAGGATTTTTATTTGATTGAGATTTATAGACAGTAGGCCACTCTATACTTAGAAGGAGACATCCTAGTTCTCTTATTCACTAAAAGTGAGCTATCATACAATCACACATACATACCACCACTTACTTTTATTGTACTTCTATCTAACAGAGAACTATCTCACTTCACATTCAAACATTTCTTTTATTGAATTGAAAATGCAGGGGACAAAGCATGCATTTTGTTCAGTGAAAGTAAACATACAAGCACACACATAGACTAGCTTACTTATTCTAAGAGAAATTCTACTTGTATTAGATGAACACTTTATCAAAACACAAGTCAAAACATTTTTCAACAGTAAGAGTTAAGTATAAATACAACCTATTGGTTTGCAATTCCTTTGTCCTTCCTTCTGTTGTGCCCTTTTGAGTTATGATGCATAGTGTCTTCAAATGGTGGTGAATTCCCTGCATAATTCTCAAAAGTTGCTTGCTTCTCAAGCCCTTAGATGACCAGTTAGTATGCATGAATTGAGTGTGGCTTGTGGATTTAATTTGGTGTGGAAACACCAAACTTGAGTTCTTGCCACTTCTCTGGATACAGCAGGTTAACTCTAGGCAAAATCTTGTGTCCTTGCTAAAGGTTATGAAGTTAAGACTAAAAAGCAGTTAAGTGGTTGAATAATCTGTTCGATTGCTTGGAACTAACAATGTGCAGGAAGTTAGAATGTGCTTTTGAATGAGGTTCTGGTGGAACACCAAACTTAGAATCCTTCATTCTCCCTTAAGTTGTTTTTGGTGTGCAACACCAAACTTAGCTCCTTGCAATACATGTCAATTATTCAACATTTTTATTGAGAAAGCTATGAAAAGAAAACTACCTCAGGTTGGGTTGCCTCCCAACAAGGGCTCTTTTATTGTCACTAGCTTGACATCCTTCAATTCCTTTCATGGTGGTTGAGGATTGTAGTGCCTCAACTTGTCTCCCCTGACTGTGATCCTCCTCTTTGTTCTCTGGTGTTCAATTTCAGCATGTTCCAACGAGAGTATATTGCTAACATTGTAATAGTCATCAGTCTGTCGGCTTGCTCCCAGTTGTTGATATATTAATTGCACTTTGTCACATTTGGAAAGCCCCTCTGTTGGAGTCTTCATGTTCTTCCAACCCCTTTTTTTTTTGTTTCTGCGTTTCATCCCCTTTTTTGTTGATCTTTCTTTTATGGCTGTAGACTTACCTTGGGGGTTTCTCTCTTCAGTGGCTAATACTCCAATATCCTCTTGGATTTTTTTATCCTTCTGCACAATCTTCTGCCTTGGGATATTTTTGTGAATCACCTTGTCAATTTCCATAGAGTCCCTCCTCCTATTACTAAACTGGGCTTCTGGTAATACTTTCAGAGTGACACTCTTATCATGCATCCTGAGAGTTAGTTCTCCTTGCTCTATGTCTATGATAGCTCTAGCAGTGGCCAAGAATGGCCTTCCCAGTATAATAGCATCACCATCATCCCCATCTGAATCCAGAACCACAAAGTCTGCAGGGTATATGAAATTGTCCACCTTGACCAGAAGGTTTTCAATCATACCCCTGGGGTATACTGTTGATTTATCTACCAGCTCTAGAGATATCTGTACTGGTTTAACTTCCTCTATATGCAACTTTTTTACCAAGGAGGAGGTATTAAGTTGATACTTGCTCCTAGATCGCACATTGCTTTAGTGATGGTTAATTCCCCAATGGTGCAAGGTAGCAAAAAGCTCCCTGGGTCCTCAAGCTTAGGAGGAAGTCCTTTTTGAATCAGGGCTCTGCATTCCTCAGTAAGTAGTATGGTTTCTTTCTCATCCCAACTTCTTTTCTTGTTGATAAGCTCCTTCAAAAACTTGGCATACAGAGGCATTTGCTCAAGTGCTTCAGCCAAGGGAATATTGATTTCCAGCTTTTTGAAAGTCTCAAGGAACTTATGAAATTGTTGGTCCTTAGTTTCTTTGTTGAACCTCTGGGGGTATGGCAATGGAGGTGCGATGCTCTTTCCTATTTGCTGCTGTCCTTGAGTTGCTTCTTTTGAACCGTGTGACTGGTTGTCCTTCTCTTTGAGTTTCTCAATGCTCTTGTTTGGCATCACAACTTGATCCTTGGTTTCATCTGCCGTTGGTTGCTCCTCATCTTCTATTGGCCTTTTGCTGCTTTCTGCTTGCTTCTTTGTAGTGTCATTGTTGCTCACCAATGTTCTCCCACTCCTTAATTGTATTGCCTTGCATTCTTCCTTAGGATTTGGAATTGTGTCACTCGGCAGAGAGCTTGAAGGTCTCTCAATAGAGATCTGCTTGGAGATTTGCCCCATCTGCCTCTCTAGGCTCTTTATGGAGGCTTCATGATTCTTGGTTATCATTTCCTGGTGTTTCAACAATTTATCCATCAAGGTCTCCAAGTTAGTGAGTCTTTGAGATTCAAGTGATACTTGAGGTGGGTTATGAGATGTGGGTGGTGGATGGTAGGCATTTTGGTTGGTTGGTTGGTTATTGGATTGGTACTGGTTGGGGTTGGGGTAGTTGTTTTGAGTTTTTCTGTAGGGGTTCTGGTTAGTTTGCTGCTGGTTGTGGTTTTGGTTGCTTCTTGGGTTGTTTTGGTTTGAGTTGCTCTGCCATGGTTGTTGGCTTTGGGTATGATTATCTCCCCATCTGAGGTTTGGGTGGTTCTTCCAGGATGGATTGTATGTATCACCATACACTTCATTTGGTCCTTGGTTGTGCATATACTGTACTTGCTCTTATTGTTGTTCTTCTTGAGTTTCTTCATTTTGCCCCCATGTGGATGATGGTTGGCTTGTGTTAACTGCTGCAACTTGGAGGCTATCAATCCTCTTGGCCATTTGCTCAAATTGTTGTTGAATTTGCTGCTGCATTATCTTGTTTTGAGCCAAGATTGAATCCACTCCTTCTAGCTCCATTACTCCTCTCCTCTGTGATGGTTGGCGATTTCTTTGGTGAGCAAAGAAATATTGATTGTTGGCCACCATGTCAATAAGATTTTGAGCTTCTTCTGCTGTTTTCATTAGCTGCAATGATCCTCCAGCTGAGTGGTCAAGTGATTCTTGAGCCTTTAGAGTGAGTCCTTCATAGAAGTTCTGTAGCTTATCCCACTCAGTGAATATTTCTGGTGGACATTTCCTCAGCAGAGCCTTGTATCTCTCCCATGCTTCATACAGATTTTCAGCATCCAATTGTGTGAATGTTTGTACCTCGGTTTTAAGCCTGATAACTCTTTGAGGTGGATAAAATTTGGCTAGAAATTTAGTCACCAAATCATCCCAGCTAGTGATGCTTCCTTGAGGAAAAGTTTCAAGCCATTGTGCAGCCTTGTCCCTTAATGAGAACGGGAACAGCAGAAGCTTGTAGGTCTCAGGATTCACGCCATTGGACTTGACAGTGTCACAAATCCTTAAGAAGGTAGATAGATGTTGATTTGGGTCCTCCAATGGTCCTCCCCCAAACGAGCAGTTGTTTTGGACCAATGTAATGAGTTGTGGCTTCAATTCAAAGTTGTTTGCATTGACATTAGGGGTGAAAATGCTGCTTCCACAATGCCTAGCATTTGCAAAGGTATAGGAGGCCAAAACTCTCCTCTGGGGTGGGTTGTTGTTGTTATTTTCTGCTCCACCAGGTGGATTGGTTGAATGTTCCTCCATATCTTGGAATTCTTCTTCTGATTCCTCTTCTCCAACAATATTTTTCCCTCTTTCAGCTCTTCTTAACCTCCTGAGAGTTCTTTCGTCTTGTTCATGAAAAGTGGATGTGGTTCTTCTTGTACCTGACATACACGCAGAACATAAGAAACACACTAACCAGTGACACTTCAATCTACTGCTAGAATGAAGTTTTAGTTAGCTTAAGCAAAAATTCAAACAGTTAGTGGGTTAATTGAAAATTAAAGGAACAGAAAATAAAAATGCTAGATCTAGATCACCACCTCACTTAATCATTATCAATCTAATCAATCCCCAGCAACGGCGCCAAAAACTTGATGGGATATTTTTGTGGAGAAACGAATTTCTCCAAAACACCCAAAACTAACCAGCAAGTGCACCGGGTCGCATCAAGTAATAATAACTCACGGGAGTGAGGTCGATCCCACAGGGATTGAAGGATTGAGCAATTTTAGTTTAGTGGTTGATTTAGTCAAGCGAATCAAGATTTGGTTGAGAGATTTGTGATTAACCGAATTGAAATTGCATAGAAAGTAAAGGAAATGGGTAAATTGCATGAAATTAAAGAAAACTGGAATTTAAAGTGTTGAATCTTAAAGAGCAAGAAATTAAATGGCAGAAACTTAGAACGCAAGAAATGTAAATTGCAGAATCTTAAAGTGCAAGAAATGTAAATAGCTTGAATTGTAATGGGAATTGGGAATTGGATTTGCAGAATTTAAACAAGGAAAAGTAAATTGCAATGAACAGAGAAATAGAAGAAGACTTGGATTGAACCGGATCTAAAAACAGAATTGTAAATGAGCATGAAAAGCATTAAACAGAGGATGTAAAATTGGAATTTAGATCTCAGGACTCAAGAGACTAGATAACCAAGTCTAGATCTCAATGCCTTCCTAGATCCAACGAGAGTAATTGCAAAGGAAATGTAAATTGCAGAGAAAGTAGATGAGAGAGCAAGTAACAGAAACTGAAATTCAATTAAGCAGTGAATTAAACAAGATCCCTAGGTGAGATTGAAACAGAAGTTCTTCAATTCTCCACCCAAGATCCGAAGCAAGAAAATTAAAGAGTGCTGGGCAAGAACAAGGAAGAAGTGAGATCAATTCTCCTCCCCAATTCTCTTGAATTAAAACAACAATGCTAGAATGTAAAAGTGGGCTCCCAATTCTATTGAGGTGATTGGTGAATGGGTGAAGAAGAGAGAGAGAGGTGGGGTAGGTGGGGATCCTGTAGGGTCCACAGATCTTGAGGTGTCAAGGATTTCTCATCCCTGCACCATGTGGCATGCAAAAATGCCCCTTGCTGCCAATCCTGGCGTTAAACGCCAGGCTGCTGCCCATTTCTGGCATTTAATGCCAGCTTCTTGCCCATTCCTGGCGTTAAACGCCAGTCTGGTGCCCATTTCTGGCGTTAAATGCCCAGAAATGGTGCCAGACTGGGCGTTTAACACCCATTCTGCTACCCTTACTGGCGTTTAAACGCGAGTAAGTTTCTCCTCCAGGGTGTTCTATTTTTCATTCTGTTTTTCCTTCTGTTTTTGCTTTTTCAATTGTTTTTGTGACTTCACATGATCATCATCCTACAAAAAACATAAAATAAAAAAAGAAAATAGAAATTTAACATAGATAAGTTAAAGATTGGGTTGCCTCCTGATGCCAAGGCATCTTAGGCTAGTTTCACTAGTATTTTTCTGTTAGTTTTAGTGGTTTTATGCATTTTCTTGAGCTTAAAGTAACCAAGAATGGTTAAAAGAATAACAAAGCAATGAACCATCCAATCAATATGATTTTGATGCAAATTCCATGAGTTTTAGTTATATTACTTGAATGCTATGAATGGAAGATTTCTCATGAAATTTTGCAAGACTTTGATGCATTTGTTTGGATGATTTCAGGGAAGAAGAGGCTAAGCAAGGAAGCAACAAAATCAATAAAGGAAGCTTGAATATCACATGTGGAGTTTAAGTTCCAGTTTAAGCCTAAACTGGAGCTTAAACGCCAGAATCATGAAGGCTAAGAAATGCTGGAATTGAAGTTTAACCTCCAGTTTAACCTTAAACTGGAGGTTAAACGCCAGAATGAAAGTCTCACCAAAGAAGCATTCCACGTTTAACCTCCAGTTTAACCTTAAACTGGAGGTTAAACGCCAGAATGAGAATGCCACTCAGGAAGGAGTTCCACGTTTAACCTCCAGTTTAACCTTAAACTGGAGGTTAAACGCCAGAAATGGGAAGTGCACCAGGGAGCCATTTCCACGTTTAAGCTCTAGTTTGACCTTAAACTGGAGCTTAAACGTGTTCGACCAAGTTTTCTCCTCCAGTGTTGCTTTCTCCATTTCCACGTTTAAGCTCCAGTTTAACCTTAAACTGGAGCTTAAACGTGTTCGACACCTCCAGGGCTACCCTTCTAAGCTTCCACGTTTAACCTCCAGTTTAACCTTAAACTGGAGGTTAAACGTGTTCGACCTCCAAGATGCCTCCTTCCATTTCCACGTTTAACCTCCAGTTTAACCTTAAACTGGAGGTTAAACGTGTTCGACCTCCAGGGCTGCCCTTCCTATCTCCACGTTTAAGCTTCAGTTTAACCTTAAACTGAAGCTTAAACGTGTTCGACTACATGACTCTCCAGGGCTGCCTTCTTCCATTTCCACGTTTAAGCTTCAGTTTAACCTTAAACTGAAGCTTAAACGTGCTTCTACAAAAGGCCTCACTGGAAGTGTCTGGCGTTTAAGCTGCAGTTTAAGCTTAAACTGCAACTTAAACGCCACTCTTGGAAAAGGTTTCTGGGCCAAAAATAGTGCGGTTTAAGTTAGTCTTTGAGCACAAACATTAACTTAAACTTACTCTGGTATGAAACCCAATTGAATATCATGGTTTATGGGATTGGGCCTGAAGGATTGATGAGTTTGAAATCTCAATTTATTAAGTCATGTGTCATTATTTGATTATCACTAAGTTGGCTCAATGAATGTTACAGAATTTGGATCAACAGCCTCATCAAGATTATGGATCATAAACCCAAGGCAAAAGGAAAGCAGGGAGAGGCCTCAAAGCCCAAGAAACACAACAGAAGCTCAATATAGAAAGTGTATAAATAGGATAGAATTTAAGTTAGGGAACTTTTACCTTCACTTTTAGCTAGTTTTCATATCTTTGTAATTGAATTCAGAGCTATGACTCACTAAACCCCCTTTCATTGGGTTAGGGAGCTCTATTGTAATTCAATGAATCAATAATAGTTTATCTTCTTCTTCAATCTTTTCTCTTGAATTTTGTTAGAAAGCTTCTCGATCTAATTCCATTGGGTAGTTGTCTTGGGAAAGAAACTACCCATAATTGGAATCCTTCGGAACCTTGGGAAAGGAATGGAGGATTCATGCTAGAGAAGCTTTCTCACAGTGAATTGGATTGGGGTTTGGATGGATATTGTGACATGTAATCCTACCAAATTGTGGTTCATGAAACTGTGTGGTATAATCAGTGATCGAGCATCATCTCTTCTTATGAACATTTAAACCAAGGGATTGGGAATTTGTTCATTTTTAGAGAGAATTGGTGAGCCAAGGGATTGGGATCCAATCATATAAGATTGCCAAGCAAAATTCAATGAACGCATTGCTTGAGGAAGAGATAAACATGTTTTGATTCGGAGATCTCAATATCTCCTATAACCCAATGAATCCCACAATTCTGATTTACATCTTCTCTTTACATTCTGCAACTCAATTCATGCAATCACCCCCATTCCCTTTTAATTTCAGCAATTTAGTTTCTGCTCTTTAATTCATGCAATTTAAGATTCCGCCATTTCAATTTCTTGTCATTTACTTTTCCCGCCAATTTTACATTCCGCAATTCTCATCTCAATCTTGATTCCGCTCAACTAGAACACACTTCTAATCCGAATTGCTCACTCAACCAATCCTTGTGGGATTCGACCTCACTCTATTGTGAGTTTTTACTTGACGATAACCGGTGCACTTGCCGGAAGGAATTTTGCCGATCGTGCAATTTCCTAAATCGTAGCATAACTAGTTTATGCGCATCACCTCCCAACAAGTGCTTCTTTAATGTCAATAGCTTGACATTGGGCTCTCATGGAGCCTCACAGATGTTAAGAGCAATGTTGGAACCTCCCAACACCAAACTTAAAGTTTGAATGTGGGGGTTCAACACCAAACTTAAAGTTTGGATGTGGCCTCCCAACACCAAACTTAGAGTTTGACTGTGGGGGCTCTGTTTGACTCTGTATTGAGAGAAGCTCTTCATACTTCCTCTCCATGGTGACAGAGGGATATCCTTGAGCTTTAAACACAAGGGAGTCTTCATTCACTTGAATGATCAATTCTCCTCTGTTAATATTAATCACAGCTTTTGCTATGGCTAGGAAGGGTCTACCAAGGATGATGGATTCATCCATACGCTTCCCAGTCTCTAGGATTATGAAGTCAGCAGGGATGTAGTGGCCTTCAACTTTTACCAAGACATCCTCTACAAGTCCATAAGCCTGTTTCTTTGAATTGTCTGCCATCTCCAGTGAGATTCTTGCAGCTTGTACCTCAATGATCCCTAGCTTCTCCATTACAGAGAGAGGCATGAGGTTTATGCTTGACCCTAGGTCACACAGAGCCTTCTCAAAGGTCATGGTGCCTATGGTACAAGATATTAAGAACTTTCCAGGATCCTGTCTCTTCAGAGGTAATTTCTGCCTAGTCAGGTTATCCAGTTCTTTGATGAGCAATGGAGGTTCATCCTCCCAAGTCTCATTACTAAATAACTTGGCATTTAGCTTCATGATTGCTCTAAGGTACTTAGCAATTTGTTCTTCAGTAACATCTTCATCCTCTTCAGAGGAAGAATACTCATCAGAGCTCATGAATGGCAAAAGTAAATTCAATGGAATCTCTATGGTTTCAGCGTGAGCCTCAGATTCCCATGGTTCCTCTTTAGGGAACTCCATGGAGGTCAGTGGACGTCCATTGAGGTCTTCCTCAGTGGAGATCACTGCCTTTTCCTCCTCTCCATATTCGGCCATGTGAGACGTGTTTATGGCCTTGCACTCTCTCTTTGGATTCTCTTCTGTATTGCTTAGGAGAGTACAAGGAGGGAGTTCGGTAATTTTCTTACTCAACTGACCCACTTGTGCCTCCAAACTTCTAATGGAGGACCTTGTTTCAGTCATGAAACTTTGAGTGGTTTTGATTAGATCAGAGACTATTGTTGCTAAGTCAGAGTGGCTTTGCTTAGAATTCTCTGTCTATTGCTGAGAATATGATAGAAAAGGCTTGCTATTGCTAAACCTGTTTCTTCCACCATTATTGTTGTTGAAACCTTGTTGAGGTCTCTGTTGATCCTTCCATGAGAGATTTGGATGATTTCTCCATGAAGGATTATAGGTGTTTCCATAGGGTTCTCCCATGTAATTCACCTCTTCCATTGCTGGGTTCTCCCGTGATTTCTCCATGAAGGATTATTGTTGTTGAAACCTTGTTGAGGTCTCTTAGTACTGGCTATTGCTGCTTGCATTCCACACAGACTCTGAGAAATTATATTGACTTGTTGGGTCAATATTTTATTCTGAGCCAATATAGCATTCAGAGTATCAATCTCAAGAACTCCCTTCTTCTGAGCTATCCCATTATTCACAGGATTCCTTTCAGAAGTGTACATGAATTGGTTATTTGCAACCATTTCAATGAGTTTTTGAGCTTCTGCAGGCATCTTCTTCAGATGAAGAGATCTTCCAGAAGAGCTATCCAATGACATCTTGGATAGTTCAGACAGACCATCATAGAAAATACCTATGATGCTCCATTCAGAAAGCATGTCAGGAGAACATCTTCTGATCAATTGCTTGTATCTTTTCCAAGCTTCATAGAGGGATTCACCTTCCTTCTGTCTGAAGGTTTGGAATTCCACTCTAAGCTTGCTCAATTTTTGAGGTGGAAAGAACTTTGCCAAGAAGGCATTAACTAGCTTTTCCCAAGAGTTCAGGCTTTCTTTAGGTTGTGAATCCAACCATGTCCTAGCTCTGTCTCTTACAGCAAAAGGAAAAAAGCATAAGTCTGTAGACTTCAGGGTCAACCCCATTGGTCTTGACTATGTCACAGATTTGCAAGAATTCAGCTAAGAACTGATGAGGATCTTCCAATGGAAGTCCATGAAACTTACAATTCTGTTGCATTAGAGAAACTAATTGAGGCTTAAGCTCAAAGTTGTTTGCTCCAATGGCAGGGATTGAGATGCTTCTCCCATAGAAGTCGGAAATAGGTGCAGTAAAGTCACCAAGCACCTTCCTTGCATTGTTGGCATTATTGTTTTCGGCTGCCATGTTTTCTTCTTCCTTGAAAAGCTCTGTTAGGCCCTCTAGAGAGAATTGTGCTTTAGTTTCTTTTAGCTTTCTCTTCAAGGTTCTTTCAGGTTCAGGATCAGCTTGAACAAGTATGCCTTTATCTTTGTTTCTGCTCATATAAAAGAGAAGAGAACAAGAAAGTAGGGAATCCTCTATGTCATAGTATAGAGATTCCTTGAGGTGTCAGAGGAAAAGAAGAATAGAAGGAGGAGGTAGAGATGAGAGAATTCGAACTTATTAAAGAAATAGGGTTCGAATTGCACCTTGAGGAGGAGTGTTAGCCCTTAAATAGAAGGATGTGAAAAGAGGGGAAGAATTTTTGAAAATAAATTAAAAAGATTTTGAAATAATAATAAAAAAGAAATTTTAAAAATTTGATTGAGATTTTCGAAAATTAAGATTGGGAAAGAAATAAAGTGATTTTTGAAAAATATTTTGAAATTAGAAATTAAAAAGATATGATTGAGAGTTAATTTTGAAAAAGATGTGATTGAAAAGATATGATTGAGAAGATATGATTGAAAATCAAATTAAAAAAAGAGAAAGTTTTAAAATTAAAGTTGATTACTTGACTAACAAGAAAGTAAAAGATATGATTCTTAAAATTTAAAATTTGATCCTTTCTTAATAGGCAAGTAACAACTTGAAAATTTTGAAGTAAATCATTATTTTTAGCAAGGATTTTCGAAAATAGTAATAAATAAAAAAAATGGAAAGAAATTGATTTTGAAGAGATATGATTGAAAATATATGATTTGAAAAAGATTTGATTTTGAAAAATTATGAAGATTTGAAAAAAATTTGAATTAAAAACAAAATCTTCCCACTAGTATCATTGATAAACCACTATTTTATGGTTTATATTGTGTTTAATTATGTGGTTTTATCATGATCCTAACCAACTTATTCATTAAATTAGCATGCATTTATATTTCCTTCCTGAAATTATTACATGAGTGAAAACTGCTTCCTAGAGACTTTTAATTATACATTTTACTTCTCCTTTATTCCATTCGATGTCGTGATCTGTGTGTTAAGCATTTCAGGCTTTATAGGGCAAGAATGAGTTGGAGATTGGAAAGGAAGCTAGCAAAAATGGAAGGAACACAAGAAATTGAGGAGATGACCAGCGAGAAGCGATGCGGCCGCATAGACGACGCGACCGCGCGGAAAAGATCAAATCACAGTGACGCGGCCGCATGAATGACGCGACCGCGCGAAATGGAAAAGCACGAGCGACACAGAGGCGTGGACGACGCGCCCGCGTGGTGAAGCGAAACGCGAATGACGCGTCCGCATGAGCGACGCGATCGCGTGGCATGCGCGATCTGCATAATTTGAAGAATCGCTGGGGGCAATTTTGGACCCTATTTTGACCCAATTTTCGGCCCAAAACAGCAGACTAGAGCCAGAGAACATGCAGAAACCAGAGATAACATTCATTCTACACAGTTTTAGTTTTTAGATCTAGTTTTACTCCTCCTCTAGGTTATCTCTCTACATATTCATAGTTCTTAGGATTTAATTTTCTCTTATTTTTTTTTTGGCATTGGAACACTGAGAAGAGTTATTACCTCATTAAGACTTCGTCATTCTAGTTCGTTTTCTTTACTTGGCTTCACTCTTCCATGTTCTTTGCTTTGTTAATTTTACCATTGGAATATTTTCAGGATTATTTAATACAAGGATCACCTTTATTTTTAATTGACTATTTCAATTTTTATTTACAATGTCTTCCTTTAATTCCTTTTTATATGCTATGAATTTTACATTCACAATGAGCGAGTAGTTCCCTAACTTGATGGGGAATTGATTGAAAGGAACCCTTGAGTTGGGAGGTGATACGCGGAAAACTCGTCTCGCAACAAATTTCCTTCGGCAAGTATACCGAATTCGTCGTCAAGTAAAAACTCACAATAGAGTGAGGTCGAATCCCACAGAGATTGATTGATCAAGCAACTTTAATTAAAGGAATGTTCTAGTTGAGCGAACCAGAATTTGAGTTGAGAATAGCAGAAAATTAAATGGCGGGAAAGTAAATAGCGGAAACAGTAAATGCTAGGAATAAAGAGCTGAATGTAAATGGCGGAAAGTAAATTGCAGAATCTTAAATGGGAATGGGGCAATTGCTCATAAAAGTAAATCGCAGAAATTAAAGAGAATGGGTAAGATCAGAAATGAGGAATTCATTGGGCTCAGGAGATGTTGCATTCTCCGGATCAAGTTCATTTTCATCTCTTCCTCAATCAATGCATTTATTGATCTCCTTGGCAATCTTAAGTGATCGAATTACAATTCCTTATAATTCAATCTCTCAAATCTTGATCAATAGCCAATTCCTTGGTCAATTGCTCATGAAAAGAGATGAAGTATGGTCACTGATTATACCACATGCATTTTCCAAATCAAGTGTTGGAAGGATTATAGTCACATATCCATCCAAACCCAATTCGGTCCAGCATGAGAAAGCATTTCTACCATGATCCCTTCATTCCTCTTTCAAGGTTCAGAAGAGATCCAAGTATGAATAGCTTCTTTTCCAAGATAACTACCCAATTGGATGAAGATCAAAAGCTTCTAGTAAAATCAAGAGAAAAGATAGAAGAAGGAGAATGAAAACTAAAATTAATCCATCAAATTACAACAGAGCTCCCTAACCCAATGAAAGGGGTTTAGTTGTTCATAGCTCTAGAAAATGAAAACAAAGATGGAGAATACATGATGAAAGTAAAACTAGAAGTCTAGAGAAAGTAAATACAGAGAGTAGTTCTATGCCCAAAGGCTCCCTAAAGTTTTCTAGCTCCAGTGGTAAATGACAAGCTTTCCCATACACCAGTTGATATGGGGACATTCCAAGTGGAGTTTTGAATGCTGTTCTGTATGCCCAAAGAGCATCATCCAGCTTCTTTGACCAATCCTTTCTTGATGGACCCACAGTCTTTTCTAGAATCCTCTTTAGCTCTCTATTGGATATCTCCGTTTGCCCACTTGTTTGGGGATGGTAAGGCGTGGCCACCTTGTATTTTACCCCATATCGTAGGAGAAGAGCTTCTAGTGGTCTGTTACAAAAATGGCTCCCTCCATCACTGATGAATGCTCGTGGGACTCCAAACCGGCTAAAGATATTCTTCCTGAGGAAGTTCATGACCACCTTGTTATCATTTGTTGGGGTTGCAATAGTCTCTACCCACTTGGAAACGTAACCCACTGCTACCAAGATGTACTTGTTTGAATATGAGGTTGGGAATGGTCCCATGAAATCGATTCCCCACACATCAAACAGTTCCAATTCCAAGATGAAATTTTGTGGCATATCATTTCTTTTGGGCAAGTTTCCGAATCTTTGGCATTCATTATAGCTCTTTACTAGTTCTTTGGCATCCTTGAAAAGGGTGGGCCAAAAGAATCCGCTTTGTAACACCTTTGCTGCAGTTCTGTCCCCTCCAAAGTGGCCTCCATAGCATGAGCCGTGGCAATTCCATAGGACCTCTCGTCCTTCTTCTTCCAAAACACATCTTCTAAGGATTCCATCTGAACACTTCTTGAAGAGATATGGCTCATCCCAGACAAAGTATTTTGCATCATTCATGAGCTTCCTTTTTTGATGTTTATTGATCTCTGGAGGTAAGGCCCCAGTTGCCTTGAAGTTGGCAATGTCTGCGAACCATGGTGCTTTGTGAACTGTCATCAGCTGCTCATCAGGGAAGAGCTCATTCACACTTGTATCATGTGTTCCACTTTCCTCATGTGGGATTCTGGATAGGTGATCTGCTACCTTGTTTTCTACTCCTTTCTTGTCTCTGATTTCAATATTGAATTCCTGCAACAATAAGATCCATCTTATTAGTCTTGGTTTTGATTCTTGCTTGGCAAACAAGTATTTAAGTGCTGTATGATCTGTGAAAACAATCACTTTAGCACCGATGAGGTACGATCTAAACTTGTCAAATGCAAAAACTATTGCTAGCAACTCCTTTTCAGTAGTGGTATAATTTCTTTGAGTATCATTGAAGACTTTGCTAGCATAGTATATCACATGGACTAAGTTATCTTTCCTCTGTCCTAACACTGCCCCAACTGCAAAATCAGATGCATCACACATCAATTCAAATGGTAAGTTCTAATCAGGTAGGGAAATGATAGGAGCAGAAGACAACCTTATTTTCAAATTTTCAAATGCTAGCATGCATGATTCATCGAAGATAAATGGTGTATCAGATACAAGGAGATTGCTTAAGGGCTTGGCTATCTTTGAAAAATCTTTAATAAATCTTCTGTAAAAGCCAGCATGCCTTAAAAAGCTCCTAATTGCCTTGACATCACTGGGTGGAGGCAGTTTTTCAAAAAGTTCCACTTTAGCCCTGTCCACTTCAATGCCTTGGTTAGAAACCTTATGGCCAAGGACTATTCCTCCTGTCACCATAAAGTGACATTTCTCCCAGTTCAAGACCAAATTGGTCTCTTGGCACCTTTTTCACTAAGGTTGCTCACCCAAGTATGAGTCACGTTAACTTCAATGTTAGTGGCACAAACGTTACCACTAACGTTGCCTCTTGGTCCTTCGCACACGTTATTGGGACTTACCTTTCCCAATAACGTAGATAAGTTTCCCCCTTCCCTACGTTAGAGTCCACGTTAACTTAGTTAACGTGGCTCTTAACGTAAGCTTGCCAATCCTTCGAGAACGTTAGTGACACTTACCTTTGTGACTAACGTTCCAATGTGCCCCTATTTCTCATGTTAGAGTCCACGTTAACTAGGTTAACGTGGCTTCTAACGTAGTCATGCTAGCCATCTCCAACGTTAGTGACAAAGGTGAGTGTCACTAACGTTGGCTCTTCATCTCTTTATCCACGTTAGCTTCCACGTTAACTAAGTTAACGTGGGAGTTAACCTTGCTCATGGTGGCTCTTGGTGGTTCACCCCAATGTTAGTGACAAAGGTAAGTGTCACTAACGTTGGCGACCAATTGCTCTCTCCACGTTAGCTTCCACGTTAACTAAGTTAACGTGGGAGTTAACGTGGCTTATGGAAGCTTGGCCAACGTTAGTGACAAAGGTGAATGTCACTAATGTTGGCTTCCCTTTTGCTTCTTAACGTTAGAAGCCACGTTAACTAAGTTAACGTGGCAACTAACGTGGCCAATTATGAGCTTGGTCCAACGTTAGTGACAAAAGGGAGTGTCACTAACGTTGGCCTTATTGTCTTCTTCCATGTTAGAGTTCACGTTAACTTAGTTAACGTGACTCTTAACGTGGGCTTATGATGGCTTCGAGGGCGTTATTGGCGATTACCTTTCTCATTAACTTTACAAGTTAGCACCCATTCTACGTTAAAGGTCACGTTAGTGGGACTAATGTCACTGCTAATGCGGTTCTTCTTTGCTTCCTTTGTCCTGAAATCAAGCAACAAAGTGCATCAAAGTTCTATTACAAGTCATGAGTCATGCATCATCCAATTTATCATATAATTCATGCAAAATCCTCATGAAATCATGTAAAGTGCACAATGTATGCTTGAATGAAGAAGTAAGTGAATATCTACCCAAATCTAGCTTATTTTCTAAGAAAATACATGAAACTATCCTAAAAACAGTAAAGAAAAGGTTAGTGAAATTGGCCAAAATGCCTGGCATCAGGAGGCTTGAAAAAAAAAATTATAATTGGGTTTATGGTTAGATTGCCTCCTAATCACTAACACCAATCCCTTTTAATTAAGTGGATTGCAACTTGTGAATGGAAGTAGCATTCCAACTTGTTTGACTTTCCTTTACCTAGTAAAGGATAACTAAACAAGACAACCTTCAATGGTCAATTAATCCTGAGAGCATTCCAACAATAATAGGGATTCCAACTAATCAATTCCCAGTCAAGGCTTTTATTTACATTATTCAAATTCACCAATTTAATTTCCTGTTTGCTCAATTCAACCCTTTTTGAAAATCTCTGATTAATAAAATAGCACACTTTTTTGCAACTCGTTGGGAGACGACCTGGGATTCATGCTCCCAGTATTTTAAATTTCAATTTTCTGTGACACCTTTCTAAATTGAGCGGTGGATTTCTGGCGAGTTAAGAACTATACTTGCAACGTATATATTTTAACAATTTTTAATTCGCTAATTTCTGCCCGCATCAATTTTTGGCGCCGTTGCCGGGGAGTTGCAATAGAGTGCTAAAGTTATTAATTAGAATTTATTTATTTGCATTTTATTTTATTTTGCTACTATGAGCTGCATGTTTCTTTCGCTAGATGACGTGTTCACTTCCTGATCCACGCTTGCCAGTATTCGATCCTGAGATTGAAAGAACCATCTCACAAATAAGGTGAGCTCGGCGTCGGTTAGTCCTCTCTGAGGGCGGATTTGAAACGCCATCTGAGGAAGAAACCAGCCCCCGTTCTACTGATTCGGTTGATTCACGTGCAGACGACATGGCAGAACCTAGGAGAGTTACCATCCAGGAGGAAGGAGCCCCTGATTTTACAATGCAACCGTTTCAAGCGCATCACCCAGCGGTGGCTACGGATTTTGAAATAAAGACCGCCCTGCTCAATTTGATGCCCAAATTTCATGGCTTACCTGCTCAAGAGCCTATCAAGCACCTGAGAGATTTTCAAGCAGCCTGTTCTACTGTCAGGCGTGATGGTGCTGATGAAACTTCAATTTTGCTGAAAGCTTTCCCGATTTCTCTTGAGGGAAAAGCAAGAGAGTGGTACTACACTCAACCCCTAGCAAATATATCCAACTAGGATACGCTCAGAAAAGAGTTTTTGGAGAAATACTTTCCATCTGAAGTTATTGATAAATTGAGGAAAGACATTTCTACAATTGTTGAAGATGACAACGAGACTCTCTTTGAATACTGGGAGCGCTTCAATAATCTTCTAGAAGCATGCCCTTGATGGGATATTTTTGTGGAGAAACGAATTTCTCCAAAACACCCAAAACTAACCGGCAAGTGCACCGGGTCGCATCAAGTAATAATAACTCACGGGAGTGAGGTCGATACCACAGGGATTGAAGGATTGAGCAATTTTAGTTTAGTGGTTGATTTAGTCAAGCGAATCAAGATTTGGTTGAGAGATTTGTGATTAACCGAATTGAAATTGCATAGAAAGTAAAGGAAATGGGTAAATTGCATGAAATTAAAGAGAACTGGAATTTAAAGTGCTGAATCTTAAAGAGCAAGAAATTAAATGGCAGAAACTTAGAACGCAAGAAATGTAAATTGCAGAATCTTAAAGTGCAAGAAATGTAAATGGCTTGAATTGTAAAGGGAATTGGGAATTGGATTTGCAGAATTTAAACAAGGAAAAGTAAATTGCAACGAACAGAGAAATAGAAGAAGACTTGGATTGAACCAGATCTAAAAATAGAATTGTAAATGAGCATGAAAAGCATTAAACAGAGGATGTAAAATTGGAATTTAGATCTCAGGACTCAAGAGACTAGATAACCAAGTCTAGATCTCAATGCCTTCCTAGATCCAACAAGAGTAATTGCAAAGGAAATGTAAATTGCAGAGAAAGTAGATGAGAGAGCAAGTAACAGAAACTGAAATTCAATTAAGCAGTGAATTAAACAAGATCCCAAGGTGAGATTGAAACAGAAGTTCTTCAATTCTCCACCCAAGATCCGAAGCAAGAAAATTAAAGAGTGCTGGGCAAGAACAAGGAAGAAGAGAGATCAATTCTCCTCCCCAATTCTCTTGAATTAAAACAACAATGCTAGAATGTAAAAGTGAGCTCCCAATCAAACCCGAAAAGAAAGCTCTTTGAAAACTAAAAGGGAAGCTCCTTTAAAAACTTAAATCCTATGCTACTTATACACTTTCTTCAAATGGTCTTCAAGCCTTCAATTGGGCCTTTGCTCTTGATGGAATTGGGTTGATAGAGGCCTTGGTTGATTGCTCTTGGAGTTTAGAGAAGAACTGAATTGAACCGGGTTAGAATCATGAAAGCTTGAGTAAAAGTTGGAGTAAAAGTTTGAGGCTAACTTTTACTCCAACTTTTCACATCAGCCACCCTTCTTTGCTGATACCAACGTTGGGGCAAAAGTTAGGGGTCAAACTTTTGCTCCAACGTTGGCCTCCCCTTGCATACTCATGGCGCCAACGTTAGCCAAAAAGTTAGAGGCTAACGTTGGCGCAAACTTTTGCTCTCCAGGGTGTGTTTTTCATGCGCCAACGTTAGCCAAAAAGTTAGGGGCTAACGTTGGCGCAAACTTTTGCTCTCCAGGGTGTTGATTTGTGATGCCAAAAGTTATCCAAAAAGTTTGAGGCTAACTTTTGCTCCAGCTTTTTGCCCAAAAGTTAGCCAAAAAGTTTGAGGCTAACTTTTGCCCCAGCTTTTTGCCCAAAAGTTTGCACAAAAGTTTGAGGCTAACTTTTGGTCCAGCTTTTTGCTCCCTGGTTCATTTTCAATTAATCCAAAAGTTTGAGCTAAAGTTTGAGGCAAACTTTTGCTCAAACTTTTTGTTCTCTCTTCCTCCTAGCCATTCCTTCTTGCTTCAACCTTTCTCCAAGCTTTCTTCACCTATCATTAATCAACCAAACACATCAAAGCTATGCTCAAAATCATGAGATATTCATTCTTTCATAATATATGACAATTATAGCATAAAACCTCATGAAATAGCATGAATTCATACATGGTTGATTAAATCAAAGGAAACATGAAAATCTACCCAATTGGCTTGCTTATGGCTCAAGAAAGTGCATAATTCTATTGAAAACAAAAGAAAAAGGCTAGTGAAACTAGGCTAAGATGACTTGTCATCACAACACCAAACTTAAAGCTTCCTTGTCCCCAAGCAAGGAATGAATTATGCTCAATGGTTCTTTCATTTAAGATGGATTGAAGAACAACTTGTAAAGTCCTGTGAGTGAAGTGATCAAGTAACAGTGGGGTGAACTCTAAATTATATGCTCATACAAGGGCTTCAGTGCTTACTAGTCCTCACATATTGGGAGTCTTAGGTCTTAGAATTTTCATCCAAATGGTATCATGGAGATCTCTTTATATGTAGTCACCTTGAAGCAGCTTATAGTTTCTTTGCTTTGGCCTCGACTCTAAGTGTCATGTCTCAAAGCGGCTCTTTAGATAAGCTTTCAATCAATACTCCTAAACCAGTTGGTTTTAAGGTATTAGGTGTTAAAGCACCCCTAAGTATTTACTTGCTCAAGCCTCTTTCTTTGACACAACTCAACCACAAGCATTTTACTAGGCTAACAACTCTTTGAGTCATTGTTTCTTCTTTCTTTTCTGCCTAGTAATTGATGCTCAGAGCCTTGGGCCATGTTCTTTTTGTCTTTGTATTTTCTTTTCTTTCTTTTGTTTTGTTTGCTGCTTCTTGGATCAATAGATTTTTGAGAATCTCCACAATACTTCTTTGAACTTCATGTCCTGCCTATGAGCTCCCATGCAAGTTTTCACAAGCATGCAACCTCAATACATAATCATACAACTAGAACCACCACTTCTCCTAATCTTTTGCTTGCCTCAAAATTATTTGATTCCTCAATCCTTCTTTTTCAAAGAACTTTCATGTGATACATTTTTTTTTGAAATATTGAGTGCAAACAAGTTTTGGAGAGTATAGTGTTGTAAATGATCAAGCATCTTGCTTATTGAATTACAGAAAAACTATGCTATGCAGGCAGGCAGGGGTATTATGTAACTTTCAATTTAGCAGCATCTGATACAAAATAATCACTGAACAATACAACCTTTTGGAGTTCGCTTGCTTTCCTCTTCCTCATCATCATTGCCGATCTTTACATTCCTCTCTCTTCCTTTTGATAGATGATGCTAAATCTTTCCAAAAGTTTGTATGGTACCCTGCAGTGATATTGAAAGTTGCTTGTTCCCCAAGCACTTAGAGACAATGGTTAGCATGCATGATTTATTTATGGGCCTTTGAACTTACTTTGGTGTGGGAACACCAAACTTAGTACCTTGCCAATGGTTCTCATGCATCAGATTAACCATGTGTAAAACTCTTTTTCTTTTTCAAAAGCAGTAAAACTGAAAACAGCAGAATAGTTAACTAGTTTGTCCAACATGCTTTGAAGCCAGCATTATGCAGAAAGTGAGAATGTGTTTTATGATGGGATTTTGGTGGAACACCAAACTTAGAATCCTTCATTCTCCCTTAGATTGTTTTGGTGTGCAACACCAAACTTAGCTTCTTGCAATATAGATAAAACTAATTAACCTTTTTATTGAAATAGATATGAAAAGATAGTTACCTCCGATTGGGTTGCCTCCCAACAAGCGCTCTTTTATTGTCACTAGCTTGACATCCTCTGTGCTTGCTCAGTTCAGATTCTGAGCTTCCTTCTCCTTGTCCCCTTGTCCTCCTAAGTGAGGCTTTGCTTTGTGATGCTCATCCTGGATGAGTAATTCTTTTCCTTTAGCCCTCTTCTCACTCATTTCTGTGAGATTCTTAGCTAATTGTTCCATTTGCCTCTCAATTCTCCCGAGTGAGGCCTCCTGGTGTTTTCTTATCATCTCTTGATGTGTCATCATTCTCTCTACTAAGATCTCCAGATTGGTGATCCTTTGAGAGTCTTGTGAGATTGGTTGGTTGTGGGGTGTTGAGGGTTGGAAGGGTGGGTAGTGTGGTGATATGTAGTGATTGTTGTTGGTATGGTAGTGTTTTTGCAGGTTTGGGAAATTGGGGTTGTTGTAGTTGAAGTCCCTTTGTTCCTGATGTTGAGATTCCCTCATTCTTAGATAAGAATGTGGCTTCCATGGTGGAAATTGTGCATTCACTGTAGTAGAATGGAGAAAATTAATTTGTCTAGCTATTGACTCCAATTGTTGCTGAGTTTACTGATGTAGCTGTTTGCTTTGATTCATGACTACCTTCATTCCTTTAAGATTCATTATCTCCTCTTCTGAAGTTGCATTCTATGGGGTCTCAAATGAGTGTTGGTTATTGGCTCTCTTGTCATTGAACTCTGTAGTTCCTTGGATGGTTGCTGTTGCGTTGAGCAGGCCATCTGAGAAGTGATCCACCGCTCTTCTTGTTTCCGGGGTTAATCCTTCATAGAATGCTTGGAAATCCGCTTTGTTGCTTGCCTTCTTGTATCTTTCCCATGCTTTGAACAATGGTTCTTCCCCTTCTTGTATGAATGGATGTACTCCCTCTTTCATCTTGATGTTTTGTTGGGACGAGGAGAATTTGGTTAGAAACTTGGCAACCAAATCATCCCAACTAGTTATACTTCCTTGGGGAAAGGTTTCAAGCTATTGTGCCGCATCATCCTTCAGTGAGAAGGGAAATAACAAGAGCTTATAGGTATCATGATTTACACTATCGAGATTGACAGCACCACAAGTTCTCAGAAAATTGGACAGGTGCTGTTTAGGATTCTCCAGTGGAGTTCCACCATAGGAACAATTGTTCTTGATTAGTGTAATGAGTTGCGGCTTCATGTTGTGGTTTTCTTCTTTCTCAAGAACTCCTTCTTCAATGATATCCTTTCCTCTGACCTTTCTTCTTTCCTGTGACACATAAATCAACAAACAGAACGCACAGTGGTATTCTTGAAATTTGAGTGTAGTCAGTTGAGACAAAACTTCAAACAGTTAGTGGGTTAGTAAACAATTAAAGAAAAAGTGCTTGATCTAGATCTCCACTTCACTTACTCATTGTCAATCTAATCAATCCCCGGCAACGGCGCCAAAAACTTGATGGGATATTTTTGCGGAAAAACGAATTTCTCCAAAACACCCAAATCTAACCGACAAGTGCACCGGGTCGCATCAAGTAATAATAACTCACGGGAGTGAGGTCGATCCCACAGGGATTGAAGGATTGAGAAATTTTAGTTTAGTGGTTGATTTAGTCAAGCGAATCAAGATTTGGTTGAGAGATTTGTGATTTGCAGAATTTAAATTGCATAGAAAGTAAAGGGAATGGGTAATTGGCATGAAATTAAAGAGAACTGAAATTTAAAGTGCTGAATCTTAAAGAACAAGAAATTAAATGGCAGAAACTTAGAACGCAAGAAATGTAAATTGCAGAATCTTAAAATGCAAGAAATGTAAATGGCTTGAATTGTAAAGGGAATTGGGAATTGGATTTGCAGAATTTAAACAAGGAAAATTAAATTGCAACAAACAGAGAAGTAAAAGATGACTTGAATCGAACCGGATCTTAAAACAGAAATGTAAATAAGCTTGAAAGCAGTAAACAGAGAATTGAAAAATGGGAAATCCGGATCTCAGGACCCAAGAGACTAGATAACCAAGTCTAGATCTCAATGCCTTCCTAGATCCAACAAGAACAATTGCAAAGGAAATGTAAATTGCAGAGAAAGTATATGAAGAAGCAATTAACAGAAATTTAAATTCAATTGTGCAGTAAAGAAATAGAGAGGTCTCAGGATGAGATTGAAACATATTTCCTTCAATTCTCCAACCCAAGATCCAAGACAATTGTAATTGAAATTGAAAGCAAGAAAACTAAGAGGAAGGGAATTCAATTCTCCTTCCTCGAGACTTAGAAATTAAAATTCACTCAACACCAAAAGCTCTCCGAAAACTCTCTATGAAAAACTAATAGGAAAAGCTCCCTGAAAAACTTAAATCCTATGCTATTTATACACTTTCTTCAAATGGTCTTCAAGCCTTCAATTGGGCCTTTGCTCTTGATGGAATTGGGTTGATAGAGGCATTCGTTGATTGCTCTTGGAGTTTGGAGAAGAACCGAATTGAACCGGGTTTGGAATCATGAAAGCTTGAGTAAAAGTTTGAGTAAAAGTTTGAGGCTAACTTTTACTCCAACTTTTCACATCAGCCACCCTTCTTTGCTGATACCAACGTTGGGGCAAAAGTTAGGGGTCAAACTTTTGCTCCAACGTTGGCCTCCCCTTATATACTCATGGCGCCAACGTTAGCCAAAAAGTTAGAGGCTAACGTTGGTGCAAACTTTTGCTCTCCAGGGTGTGTTTTTCATGCGCCAACGTTAGCCAAAAAGTTAGGGGCTAACGTTGGCGCAAACTTTTGCTCTCCAGGGTGTTGATTTGTGATGCCAAAAGTTAGCCAAAAAGTTTGAGGCTAACTTTTGCTCCAGCTTTTTGCTTCCTGGTTCATTTTCAATTAATCCAAAAGTTTGAGCTAAAGTTTGAGGCAAACTTTTGCTCAAACTTTTTGTCCTCTCTTCCTCCTAGCCATTCCTTCTTGCTTCAACCTTTCTCCAAGCTTTCTTCACCTATCATTAATTAACCAAACACATCAAAGCTATGCTCAAAATCATGAGATATTCATTCTTTCATAATATGTGACAATTATAGCATAAAACCTCATGAAATAGCATGAATTCATACATGGTTGATTAAATCAAAGGAAACATGAAAATCTACCCAATTGGCTTGCTTATGGCTCAAGAAAGTGCATAATTAAATTGAAAACAAAAGAAAAAGGCTAGTGAAACTAGGCTAAGATGACTTGTCATCACAACACCAAACTTAAAGCTTGCTTGTCCCCAAGCAAGAAATGATTTATTGAGAAGAAAGAATGAAATGGAAGAGGATGTTCATGCTATTAGAGTGTTATTGGTAATTCATGGGGTTTTATGTGGATATGTAAACACTCACCTCTTATTGATTCTTAAGCCTAGAAAGTCTCCTTCAAGCTTCAAATAACATACTGCTATGACCTCTCATTATTTCTCTATCCTTGGCTATTGTTTTGTTCATAAGCTTTATTTGAGTGTCATGTGTAGCAAGTTCATTTCCTTTTCTTTATACTTGACACATTATTCACTATAGACACTTGGCTCACATTCCTTCTTAGAACATTGATGCCCAGCACCTTTTTGGGTTACTAAATGCCTTGTAGTTAGGTTGCTCTTGATAGTGGACTTTCAGCTGATGATCCCGGGTTAGTTAACCCAAGTCATCAAGTGTTGATGCACTCCAAAGAGCTTAATAATCCAAGCAGATCCTAATACAAAGACACCACAGGCATATATTCTAAGGTTCAAGCTATTGGTGTCCAGCTTTGTTTCTTTTTGTTTTTCTTTTGTTCTGCCACTCTTTGGCTTTTTTTTTTTCTTTCTTTTTGTTTTTCTTTCTAACCAAGGATTTTTATTTGATTGAGATTTATAGACAGTAGGCCACTCTATACTTAGAAGGAGACATCCTAGTTCTCTTATTCACTAAAAGTGAGCTATCATACAATCACACATACATACTGATGACAAGTCATCCTAGCCCATTTTAGCTAGTTTTTTTCTTTTGTTTTCATTAGAATTATGCACTTTCTTAAGCTACAAGCAAGCTAATTGAGTAGATTTTCATGTTTCCCTTGATTGAACCAACCATATGTGAATTCATGCCATTTCATGAGGTTTTGAACTATATTTGTTGCATATTGTGGAAGATTGAATACCTCATGATTTTGAGCAAAACTTTGATTAGTTTGGTTGATCAATGATAGGTGAAGAAGGCTTGGAGAAAGGTTGAAGCAAAGAGGAATGGCTAGGAGTGAAGAGAGGACAATGGAATAAGTGAAAATTGAACCGGGTTGCATGAAGTTAGCCCCAACGTTAGCCCCCTAACTTGGAGGCTAACGTTGGGCATATGAATCACTCTTTGGAAGTAGCCAACGTTAGCTCCAACGTTAGCCCCCTAACTTGGAGGCTAACGTTGGAACTTGAGAGTTTCTCCCTGGGCTACCAACGTTTGCGCCAACGTTAGCCCCCTAACTTGGAGGCTAACGTTGGCACTTAAATCACAATGGGGGAGTAGGCAACGTTTGCGCCAACGTTAGCCCCCTAACGTGGAGGCTAACGTTGGCACCAATCACACCAAGCAAGGCCAACGTTAGGGTCAAAGTTAGACCCCTAACGTTGGCGCCAACGTCTAAACCAGAAGAATGTGGTTTGCTGATATGAAAAGTTAGGGTCAAAGTTAGACCCCTAACTTTGACCCTAACGTTGAAGACCAACGTTGGCTAACTCCATTTCCGGTTCAATTGGTTCACTTCGGTTCTTCTTCAATCTTCAAGAGCAATCAACCAAGGCCTCTTTCAACCCAATTCCACCAAGAACAAAGGCCCAACTCAAGGCTTGAAGATCATTTTGGAAAGTGTATAAATAGGATAGAATTCAATTTGTTTAGAGAGCTTTTTGGGGAGAGTTTTCTTTTAGAGCTTTCCTTTTAGAGTTTTCATAATAGTTTTCGGAGAGCTTTTGAACTTGAGTGAACTTTAATTTCTTGCTTTCATTACTTTCAATTTCATTTTACATTTGTCTTGGATCTTGGATTGGAGAATTGAAGAAATTCTATTTCAATCTCAATCTTGGATCTCTCTGTTTCTTTACAGTTAATTGAATTCCATTTCCGGTTCATTGTTCTTCATCTCTTTTCTTTGCAATTTACAATTTCCTTGCTATTGTTCTTGTTGGATCTAGGAAGGCATTGAGATCTAGACTTGGTTTTCTAGTCTCTGGGTCCTGAGATCCAAATCTCCAATTTACATTCTGTTTCGTGCTTTCTTATGTTCATTTACTTTTCTGCTACATATCCGGTTCAATCCCAATTCCCTTTTTCCCTTCTGTTTGATGCAATTTAATTTTTCCTTGTTTAATTTCTGCAAATCCACATCCCAATCCCCTTTACATTTCAAGCAATTTACATTTCTTGCACTTTAAGATTCCGCAATTTACATTTCTTGCACTCTAAGTTTCTGCCATTTAATTTCTTGTTCTTTTTAATTCAATGCAATTAAATTCTGCAAGTCACAAAACCATCAACCAAATCTTGATTCGCTTGACTAAATCAACCACTAAACTAAAATTGCTCAATCCTTCAATCCCTGTGGGATCGACCTCACTCCCGTGAGTTTTTATTACTTGATGCGACCCGGTGCACTTGCCGGTTAGATTTGTGGTGTTTTGGGAGAGATTCGTTTCTCATCAAAATATCTCATCAAGTTTTTGGCGCCGTTGCCGGGGATTGATTAGATTGACAATGATTAAGTGAGGTGGTAATCTAGATCAAGCACTTTTTCTTTATTTTTCTTTAACCTTTGATTAACCCACTAACTGTTTGAATTTTTGCTTAAGCTAACTAAAACTTCATTCTAGCAGTAGATTGAAGTATCACTGGTTTGTGTGCTCTTATGTTCTGCTTGTATGTCAGGTACACAAAGAGCCATACCCAATTTTCATGAACAAGACGAAAGAACTCTCAGGAGGTTAAGAAGAGCCGAAAGGAGGAAAAGTATTGTTGGAGAAGAAGAATCTGAGGAAGAATACCACGAGATGGAAGGAGATACATCTAATCCAGGAGAAGGAGTTAATAATCCACCACAACAGAGGAGAGTATTGGCTTCCTATACTTTTGCAAATGCTAGACATTGTGGAAGCAGCATTCTCGCCCCTAATGTCAATGCAAATAACTTTGAACTGAAGCCACAACTCATCACATTGGTCCAGAATAACTGCTCATTTGGAGGAGGACCATTGGAGGATCCAAATCAACATCTATCTACCTTCTTGAGGATCTGTGACACTGTCAAATCCAATGGTGTGAATCCTGAGACTTACAAGCTTCTGCTGTTCCCGTTCTCATTAAGGGATAAGGCTGCACAATGGCTTGAAACTTTTCCCCAAGCAAGTATCACTAGTTGGGATGACTTGGTGGCTAAATTTCTAGCCAAATTCTATCCACCCCAGAGAGTCATCAGGCTGAAAACTGAGGTGCAGACATTCACACAATTAGATGCTGAATCCTTGTATGAAGCATGGGAGAGGTACAAAGCCTTAATCAGAAAGTGCCCTCCAGAGATGTTCAATGAATGGGATGTGCTGCAAAATTTCTATGAAGGCCTGACATTGAAATCTCAGGAGGCATTAGATCATTCTGCTGGAGGTTCACTACAACTAATGAAAACTGCTGAGGAAGCTCAGAATCTTGTGGACATGGTGGCCAACAATCAATATTTCTTTGCTCATCAAAGAAGCCGCCAACCATCACAAAGAAGAGGAGTAATGGAACTAGACGGAGTGGATTCAATCCTAGCTCAAAACAAGATGATGCAGCAGCAATTTCAACAACAATTTGAGCAAATGGCTAAGAGGATTGACAGTCTCCAAGTTGCAGCAGTCAACACTAGCCAGCCATCAACCACATGGGGTCAGAGTGAAGAGACTCAAGAGGAGCAACAACAAGAACAAGTCCAGTACATGCACAACCAAAATTCTGGGCCAAATGAAGTATATGGTGACACTTACAACCCTTCTTGGAAGAACCACCCAAACCTTAGGTGGGGAGACAATCACAACCAAAATCAACAACCATGGCAGAGAAACTCAAACCAAAACACTTTGAGAAACAACCAAAACCACAACCAGCAGCAAACCAACCAAAACCCCTACAGAAAACCTCAAAACAACTACTCCAACCCCAACCATTACCAATCTAATAACCAACCCACCAACCAAAATGTCTACCATCCACCATCCACATTTCACAACCCACCACAAGCATCACCTGAATCTCACAGACTCACCAACTTGGAAACCTTGATAGACAAAATGTGGAAACACCAAGAAATGACAACCAAGAACCATGAAGCCTCCATGAAGAGCCTAGAGAGGCAAATTGGGCAAATCTCCAAACAGATTTCTGTTGAGAAATCTTCAAGCTCACTGCCAAGTGACACAATCCCAAATCCTAAGGAAGAATGCAAGGCAATACAATTGAGGAGTGGAAAAGTCTTGGTGAAAAATGAAGAAGCAACCAAGAAGCCAAAGGAAAGTGACAAGAAACAAGCTGAAGAAGAGAAAGTCAATGACAAGAAGGAGGCAGCAAGCAAGCCAACTCAGAATCAAGTTCAAGAAAAAGAAGATCAGCCACAAAAATCAAGAAAGGGAAAGGAAGTAATTGAAGGACCAACTAAGGACCAAAGGCAGGGAAATAACTTCACTCCTCCCTTGCCATACCCTCAGAGGTTCAACAAAGAGATTAATGACAAGCATTTTCACAAATTCCTTGAGATTTTTAAGAAGCTGGAAATCAACATTCCCTTGGCCGAAGCACTTGAGCAAATGCCTCTATATTCCAAGTTTCTGAAGGATCTTATCAACAAGAAAAGAAGTTGGCTTGAAAGGGAAACCATATTACTCACAGAGGAATGCAGTGCTGTAATCCAACGGGGTATTCCACCAAAACTTAAGGATCCGGGAAGCTTTGTAGTCTCATGCACTATTGGCAAGATAATTCTCAACAAGGCCCTCTGTGACCTGGGTGCCAGCATCAACTTAATGCCTCTCTCAATGATGAGAAAACTTGCCATAGAAGAACTTAAACCCACCAGGATGTCGCTAGTCATGGCTGACAGATCAATCAAGACACCTAATGGAATTGTGGAGAATCTGTTAGTAAAGATTGGGGAGTTTATCTTCCCAGCAGATTTTGTAATTTTGGATACCGAAGAAGAAGGAAACGACTCAATCATTCTGGGAAGGCCATTTCTACACACAGCAAGGGCCATCATTGATGTTGAAAAAGGAGAAATGACCTTCAGGGTCCATAATGAACAAATGATTATAAATGTGTTCAAATCAATGCAAAACGCTCCTGAGCAAGAAGATTATGTGAGAGTGGATATGATAGATAGTTTGGTGGAAGAAACTTTGGAAGAAAAGTTTCAAGAGCAAGAAGGAAATCAAGAAACAACAGAGGAACAAGTGGCTGAGACCTTTACTGAGCAATATGAAAGGCAAGATAAGAAAGAAGATGTACGAAGACAAGAATTGAAACCTTTACCCACCCATCTCAAATATGCATTCCTTGGCACATCGGAGAGCCTCCCAGTAATCATTAATTCATCCCTGTCAAAGAAGGAAGAAGGAGAACTTCTTGATGTACTCAAAGCTCACAAAGATGCTTTAGGATGGACCATTGATGATCTGAAGGGAATCAGCCCTGCAGTATGTATGCATAAGATCCTCTTGGAAGATAATTCCAAACCAGTGGTTCAACCACAAAGAAGGCTAAATCCTACAATGAAGGAAGTTGTCCAGAAGGAAGTAATGAAGTTGTGGAATGCAGGGATAATATTCCCAATATCTGACAGCCCATGGGTAAGCCCAGTTCAAGTTGTACCAAAGAAGGGAGGAATGACAGTCATCACTAATGAGAAGAATGAGTTGATCCCTACTAGAACAGTGACTGGGTGGAGAATGTGCATAGACTATAGAAGATTGAATGATGCCACCAGGAAGGATCATTTCCCTCTCCCATTCATTGATCAGATGCTGGAAAGGTTAGCCGGCCATGCCTATTACTGTTTCTTGGACGGATATTCTGGGTATAATCAAATCGTGGTAGACCCCAAGGACCAAGAGAAAACTGCCTTCACATGTCCATTTGGAGTTTTTGCGTATAGGCGGATGCCTTTTGGGCTCTGCAACGCCCCTGCCACATTTCAAAGGTGTATGCTCTCCATTTTTTCTGATATGGTCGAAAAATTTTTAGAAGTCTTCATGGATGACTTCTCTGTTTTTGGTGATAATTTCAATGCTTGCCTAAACCATTTAACTCTTGTCTTGAAACGGTGCCAAGAAACTAATTTGGTTTTAAACTGGGAGAAATGCCATTTTATGGTACCCGAAGGAATTGTTCTTGGCCATAAAGTCTCAAGAAAAGGGATAGAGGTTGATAAGGCAAAAGTTGAGATTATAGAAAAACTCCCTCCACCAATTAATGTGAAATCTGTTAGAAGTTTCTTGGGGCATGCCGGATTTTACAGAAGGTTTATCAAGGACTTTTCAAAAATAGCCAAACCTTTAAGTAATCTGTTAATGCTTGATAACCCTTTTGTTTTTGATGAAAACTGTCGGCATGCATTTGAAATTTTAAAAAATAAACTCACAACAGCACCAATAATCACACCCCCAGATTGGGGATTACCTTTTGAACTCATGTGTGATGCAAGTGACATTGCAATTGGTGCTGTACTTGGGCAAAAGAAGGGGAATTTGCATCATGTCATATATTACGCAAGTAAAGTGTTGAATGAGGCCCAAAGAAATTACACTACAACAGAAAAAGAGTTGCTAGCTGTAGTCTATGCATTTGATAAGTTTAGATCATATCTGATAGGATCGAAGGTTGTAGTTTATACTGATCATGCTGCACTTAAGTATTTGATGTCAAAACAGGATGCTAAACCAAGACTCATCAGGTGGATACTGCTTCTACAAGAATTTGACATTGAAATAAGAGATAGGAAGGGCACTGAAAACCAGGTCGCTGATCATCTGTCAAGACTACCACATGAAACAAATCAAAAAGCATCCCAGCCAATAAATGAAAGCTTCCCAGATGAGCACCTTCTGCAGATCCATCAAGCACCTTGGTTTGCTGACATAGCAAATTACAAAGTGGGAAGGAAGATACCGCAAGAATTCTCTAAGCAACAAGTGAAGAAGTTGATTAAAGAAGCAAGGAAATTTTTATGGGATGAACCCTTCTTATTCAAGAGATGCTCTGATGGAGTGATCAGGAGGTGTATTCCTGAAAGTGAAGTGAGGGACATCTTGTGGCATTGTCATGGTTCAGCTTATGGCGGACACTTTGGCCCAGAAAAAACAGCCGCAAAAATACTACAGAGTGGCTTCTATTGGCCAACTATTTTCAAGGATGCCAGAAGATATGTACACCAATGTAATGAATGCCAGAAAGCAGGAGGATTAACAAGAAGGAATGAGATGCCTCAAAATTTTATCTTGGAATTAGAATTGTTCGATCTGTGGGGAATTGATTTCATGGGGCCTTTTCCTCCTTCCTATTCTTTTAGATACATCCTGGTAGCAGTGGAATATGTCTCAAAATGGGTAGAAGCTATAGCCACAACCACCTGTGATGCACAGATCGTCCTCCAATTCCTCAAAAAGCACATCTTCACTAGGTTTGGAGTGCCCAAAAGTCTTATTAGTGATGGTGGTAGTCACTTTTGCAACAAACAAATGGAGAAACTCCTTCACAAATATGGAGTAATTCACAAAGTAGCCACACCCTACCACCCTCAGACTAACGGCCAAGCTGAACTTGCAAATAGAGAATTAAAGAAGATCCTAGAGAAAACAGTGGGAATCACAAGAAAGGATTGGGCTAGAAAGCTAGAGGATGCACTGTGGGCATATAGGACAGCTTTTAAAACTCCTATTGGCAAGTCACCCTTTCAGCTATTGTATGGCAAATCCTGCCACCTCCCTGTAGAGCTTGAACATAGAGCTTTTTGGGCCACTAAACTCCTCAACCTTGACCCCCAAGCTGCAGGAGAAAAAAGGTTGTTACAACTAAATGAACTGGATGAATTCAGACTGGAAGCTTATGAAAATGCGAAGATATACAAGGAGAAAGCTAAGAAGTGGCATGACAAGAAGATCACAAAGAAGGAATTCAAGCCTGGACAACAAGTACTCCTGTATAATTCAAGGCTTAAAATCTTCCCTGGCAAACTGAAGTCTAAGTGGACTGGCCCATACTTGGTGACAAAGATTTTTCCCTATGGGAATATTGAACTGCTAGATGAGGCAACAAAGAATCAATTCACTGTGAATGGGCACAGAGCAAAGTTGTACTTAGGAGGACAATGGGTTAAGGAAAAAGAGGTTCAACACCTACAGCCCTCTTAAAAAGAATTGAAAGATGTCAAGCTAGTGACAATAAAAGAGCGCTTGTTGGGAGGCAACCCAACCGGAGGTACTTTTCTTTCATAGTTAGTTCAATAAAAAGGTTAAATGAGTAGTATGTATTGCAAGGAGCTAAGTTTGGTGTTTCACACCAAAACATATTAAGGGAGAATGAAGGATTCTAAGTTTGGTGTTCCACCAAAATCTTACTTAAAAGCACATTCTCACTTTCTATATAAAGAGCTACCAGCTCCAAGCAATCTGACAAATCATTTAAGCATTGTCTGTTTCTAGTTTTCAATTTTATTACCTTTAGCGAAGATTTAAGCTTTCACATATGGTTATGGATAAGAAACATGGCAAGAGACTGAGTTTGGTGTTCACACACCAAAGTAAGTTCAAACGCCTACAAGAAAGTCTTGCACACTAACAAATCACATAAGGGCTTGAGAAACAAGCAACTTCCATTAACACTGCAGAAAATCAATCACTCTTATGGGAGGACTACTCACCATTAGCTGAGATGAAAGAAGAAGGAGCCACCAAGAGGTTGTATTGTCATTTAACTCCATCAGTATTGAATTGCTCAAATTTGGAAGTATGAATATGCCCATTTTAACAGAAACTGTTAGTGTAGTATGCATCAATTATGTTTTTGTAGGCTGGTTTTTTATGTGTTGGCTTGTGTGTTCATTTTCACTTAACAAGAAGTATGTGTTGTCCCCTGCATCTTTAAATTTAATAAAAGAACAGTTTGAATGTGAAGTGAAATGGTCTCTGTTAGTTAGAAGTGGAATAAAAGTAAGTGGTGGTGTGTGTGATTGCATTATAACTCACTTTAGTGAATAAAGAGCTAAGATATCTCCTTCTAAGTAGAGAGTGGCCTATTGTCTATGAATCTCAATTGAATAGAATTCCTTGGTTAGAAAGAAAAACAAAAAAAAGAAAGAAAGAACAAAGAAAGCTAAAAGGTGGCAAAACAAAAGAAAAACAAAAAGAAATAAAGCTGGACACCAATAGCTTGAACTCTGAAATATATGCCTGTGATGTTTTTGTACTAGGATCTGCTTGGATTAGTAAGCTCTTAGGAGTGCCTCAACACTTGGTGACTTGGGTTAACTAACCCGGGATCATCAGCTGAAAATCCACTATCAAGAGCAACCTAACTACAAAGCATTTAGTAGCCCAAAGAGGTGCTGGGCATCAATGTTTTAAGAAGGAATGTGAGCCAAGTGTCTATGGTGAATAATGTGTCAAGTATAAAAAGAAAATGAACTTGCTACACATGACACTCAAATAAAGCTTTTGAATAAAGTAATAGCCAAGGATAAAGGAATAATGAGAGGTCATAGCAGTATGTCACTTGAAACTTGAAGGAAACTTTCTAGGCCTAGGAGTCAATAAGAAGTGAGCATTTGCATATCCACATAAAACCCCATGAACTATCAATAACACTTTGCTAGCATGAACTTCCTCTTCCATTTCATTCTTTCTTCTTAATAAATTCATTTCTTGCTTGGGGACAAGCAAGCTTTAAGTTTGGTGTTGTGATGACAAGTCATCCTAGCCCATTTTAGCTAGTTTTTTTCTTTTGTTTTCATTAGAATTATGCACTTTCTTAAGCTACAAGCAAGCTAATTGAGTAGATTTTCATGTTTCCCTTGATTGAACCAACCATATGTGAATTCATGCCATTTCATGAGGTTTTGAACTATATTTGTTGCATATTGTGGAAGATTGAATACCTCATGATTTTGAGCAAAACTTTGATTAGTTTGGTTGATCAATGATAGGTGAAGAAGGCTTGGAGAAAGGTTGAAGCAAAGAGGAATGGCTAGGAGTGAAGAGAGGACAATGGAATAAGTGAAAATTGAACCGGGTTGCATGAAGTTAGCCCCAACGTTAGCCCCCTAACTTGGAGGCTAACGTTGGGCATATGAATCACTCTTTGGAAGTAGCCAACGTTAGCTCCAACGTTAGCCCCCTAACTTGGAGGCTAACGTTGGAACTTGAGAGTTTCTCCCTGGGCTACCAACGTTTGCGCCAACGTTAGCCCCCTAACTTGGAGGCTAACGTTGGCACTTAAATCACAATGGGGGAGTAGGCAACGTTTGCGCCAACGTTAGCCCCCTAACGTGGAGGCTAACGTTGGCACCAATCACACCAAGCAAGGCCAACGTTAGGGTCAAAGTTAGACCCCTAACGTTGGCGCCAACGTCTAAACCAGAAGAATGTGGTTTGCTGATATGAAAAGTTAGGGTCAAAGTTAGACCCCTAACTTTGACCCTAACGTTGAAGACCAACGTTGGCTAACTCCATTTCCGGTTCAATTGGTTCACTTCGGTTCTTCTTCAATCTTCAAGAGCAATCAACCAAGGCCTCTTTCAACCCAATTCCACCAAGAACAAAGGCCCAACTCAAGGCTTGAAGATCATTTTGGAAAGTGTATAAATAGGATAGAATTCAATTTGTTTAGAGAGCTTTTTGGGGAGAGTTTTCTTTTAGAGCTTTCCTTTTAGAGTTTTCATAATAGTTTTCGGAGAGCTTTTGAACTTGAGTGAACTTTAATTTCTTGCTTTCATTACTTTCAATTTCATTTTACATTTGTCTTGGATCTTGGATTGGAGAATTGAAGAAATTCTATTTCAATCTCAATCTTGGATCTCTCTGTTTCTTTACAGTTAATTGAATTCCATTTCCGGTTCATTGTTCTTCATCTCTTTTCTTTGCAATTTACAATTTCCTTGCTATTGTTCTTGTTGGATCTAGGAAGGCATTGAGATCTAGACTTGGTTTTCTAGTCTCTGGGTCCTGAGATCCAAATCTCCAATTTACATTCTGTTTCGTGCTTTCTTATGTTCATTTACTTTTCTGCTACATATCCGGTTCAATCCCAATTCCCTTTTTCCCTTCTGTTTGATGCAATTTAATTTTTCCTTGTTTAATTTCTGCAAATCCACATCCCAATCCCCTTTACATTTCAAGCAATTTACATTTCTTGCACTTTAAGATTCCGCAATTTACATTTCTTGCACTCTAAGTTTCTGCCATTTAATTTCTTGTTCTTTTTAATTCAATGCAATTAAATTCTGCAAGTCACAAAACCATCAACCAAATCTTGATTCGCTTGACTAAATCAACCACTAAACTAAAATTGCTCAATCCTTCAATCCCTGTGGGATCGACCTCACTCCCGTGAGTTTTTATTACTTGATGCGACCCGGTGCACTTGCCGGTTAGATTTGTGGTGTTTTGGGAGAGATTCGTTTCTCATCAAAATATCTCATCACATACCACCACTTACTTTTATTGTACTTCTATCTAACAGAGAACTATCTCACTTCACATTCAAACATTTCTTTTATTGAATTGAAAATGCAGGGGACAAAGCATGCATTTTGTTCAGTGAAAGTAAACATACAAGCACACACATAGACTAGCTTACTTATTCTAAGAGAAATTCTACTTGTATTAGATGAACACTTTATCAAAACACAAGTCAAAACATTTTTCAACAGTAAGAGTTAAGTATAAATACAACCTATTGGTTTGCAATTCCTTTGTCCTTCCTTCTGTTGTGCCCTTTTGAGTTATGATGCATAGTGTCTTCAAATGGTGGTGAATTCCCTGCATAATTCTCAAAAGTTGCTTGCTTCTCAAGCCCTTAGATGACCAGTTAGTATGCATGAATTGAGTGTGGCTTGTGGATTTAATTTGGTGTGGAAACACCAAACTTGAGTTCTTGCCACTTCTCTGGATACAGCAGGTTAACTCTAGGCAAAATCTTGTGTCCTTGCTAAAGGTTATGAAGTTAAGACTAAAAAGCAGTTAAGTGGTTGAATAATCTGTTCGATTGCTTGGAACTAACAATGTGCAGGAAGTTAGAATGTGCTTTTGAATGAGGTTCTGGTGGAACACCAAACTTAGAATCCTTCATTCTCCCTTAAGTTGTTTTTGGTGTGCAACACCAAACTTAGCTCCTTGCAATACATGTCAATTATTCAATATTTTTATTGAGAAAGCTATGAAAAGAAAACTACCTCAGGTTGGGTTGCCTCCCAACAAGGGCTCTTTTATTGTCACTAGCTTGACATCCTTCAATTCCTTTCATGGTGGTTGAGGATTGTAGTGCCTCAACTTGTCTCCCCTGACTGTGATCCTCCTCTTTGTTCTCTGGTGTTCAATTTCAGCATGTTCCAACGAGAGTATATTGCTAACATTGTAATAGTCATCAGTCTGTCGGCTTGCTCCCAGTTGTTGATATATTAATTGCACTTTGTCACATTTGGAAAGCCCCTCTGTTGGAGTCTTCATGTTCTTCCAACCCCTTTTTTTTTTGTTTCTGCGTTTCATCCCCTTTTTTGTTGATCTTTCTTTTATGGCTGTAGACTTACCTTGGGGGTTTCTCTCTTCAGTGGCTAATACTCCAATATCCTCTTGGATTTTTTTATCCTTCTGCACAATCTTCTGCCTTGGGATATTTTTGTGAATCACCTTGTCAATTTCCATAGAGTCCCTCCTCCTATTACTAAACTGGGCTTCTGGTAATACTTTCAGAGTGACACTCTTATCATGCATCCTGAGAGTTAGTTCTCCTTGCTCTATGTCTATGATAGCTCTAGCAGTGGCCAAGAATGGCCTTCCCAGTATAATAGCATCACCATCATCCCCATCTGAATCCAGAACCACAAAGTCTGCAGGGTATATGAAATTGTCCACCTTGACCAGAAGGTTTTCAATCATACCCCTGGGGTATACTGTTGATTTATCTACCAGCTCTAGAGATATCTGTACTGGTTTAACTTCCTCTATATGCAACTTTTTTACCAAGGAGGAGGTATTAAGTTGATACTTGCTCCTAGATCGCACATTGCTTTAGTGATGGTTAATTCCCCAATGGTGCAAGGTAGCAAAAAGCTCCCTGGGTCCTCAAGCTTAGGAGGAAGTCCTTTTTGAATCAGGGCTCTGCATTCCTCAGTAAGTAGTATGGTTTCTTTCTCATCCCAACTTCTTTTCTTGTTGATAAGCTCCTTCAAAAACTTGGCATACAGAGGCATTTGCTCAAGTGCTTCAGCCAAGGGAATATTGATTTCCAGCTTTTTGAAAGTCTCAAGGAACTTATGAAATTGTTGGTCCTTAGTTTCTTTGTTGAACCTCTGGGGGTATGGCAATGGAGGTGCGATGCTCTTTCCTATTTGCTGCTGTCCTTGAGTTGCTTCTTTTGAACCGTGTGACTGGTTGTCCTTCTCTTTGAGTTTCTCAATGCTCTTGTTTGGCATCACAACTTGATCCTTGGTTTCATCTGCCGTTGGTTGCTCCTCATCTTCTATTGGCCTTTTGCTGCTTTCTGCTTGCTTCTTTGTAGTGTCATTGTTGCTCACCAATGTTCTCCCACTCCTTAATTGTATTGCCTTGCATTCTTCCTTAGGATTTGGAATTGTGTCACTCGGCAGAGAGCTTGAAGGTCTCTCAATAGAGATCTGCTTGGAGATTTGCCCCATCTGCCTCTCTAGGCTCTTTATGGAGGCTTCATGATTCTTGGTTATCATTTCCTGGTGTTTCAACAATTTATCCATCAAGGTCTCCAAGTTAGTGAGTCTTTGAGATTCAAGTGATACTTGAGGTGGGTTATGAGATGTGGGTGGTGGATGGTAGGCATTTTGGTTGGTTGGTTGGTTATTGGATTGGTACTGGTTGGGGTTGGGGTAGTTGTTTTGAGTTTTTCTGTAGGGGTTCTGGTTAGTTTGCTGCTGGTTGTGGTTTTGGTTGCTTCTTGGGTTGTTTTGGTTTGAGTTGCTCTGCCATGGTTGTTGGCTTTGGGTATGATTATCTCCCCATCTGAGGTTTGGGTGGTTCTTCCAGGATGGATTGTATGTATCACCATACACTTCATTTGGTCCTTGGTTGTGCATATACTGTACTTGCTCTTGTTGTTGTTCTTCTTGAGTTTCTTCATTTTGCCCCCATGTGGATGATGGTTGGCTTGTGTTAACTGCTGCAACTTGGAGGCTATCAATCCTCTTGGCCATTTGCTCAAATTGTTGTTGAATTTGCTGCTGCATTATCTTGTTTTGAGCCAAGATTGAATCCACTCCTTCTAGCTCCATTACTCCTCTCCTCTGTGATGGTTGGCGATTTCTTTGGTGAGCAAAGAAATATTGATTGTTGGCCACCATGTCAATAAGATTTTGAGCTTCTTCTGCTGTTTTCATTAGCTGCAATGATCCTCCAGCTGAGTGGTCAAGTGATTCTTGAGCCTTTAGAGTGAGTCCTTCATAGAAGTTCTGTAGCTTATCCCACTCAGTGAATATTTCTGGTGGACATTTCCTCAGCAGAGCCTTGTATCTCTCCCATGCTTCATACAGATTTTCAGCATCCAATTGTGTGAATGTTTGTACCTCGGTTTTAAGCCTGATAACTCTTTGAGGTGGATAAAATTTGGCTAGAAATTTAGTCACCAAATCATCCCAGCTAGTGATGCTTCCTTGAGGAAAAGTTTCAAGCCATTGTGCAGCCTTGTCCCTTAATGAGAACGGGAACAGCAGAAGCTTGTAGGTCTCAGGATTCACGCCATTGGACTTGACAGTGTCACAAATCCTTAAGAAGGTAGATAGATGTTGATTTGGGTCCTCCAATGGTCCTCCCCCAAACGAGCAGTTGTTTTGGACCAATGTAATGAGTTGTGGCTTCAATTCAAAGTTGTTTGCATTGACATTAGGGGTGAAAATGCTGCTTCCACAATGCCTAGCATTTGCAAAGGTATAGGAGGCCAAAACTCTCCTCTGGGGTGGGTTGTTGTTGTTATTTTCTGCTCCACCAGGTGGATTGGTTGAATGTTCCTCCATATCTTGGAATTCTTCTTCTGATTCCTCTTCTCCAACAATATTTTTCCCTCTTTCAGCTCTTCTTAACCTCCTGAGAGTTCTTTCGTCTTGTTCATGAAAAGTGGATGTGGTTCTTCTTGTACCTGACATACACGCAGAACATAAGAAACACACTAACCAGTGACACTTCAATCTACTGCTAGAATGAAGTTTTAGTTAGCTTAAGCAAAAATTCAAACAGTTAGTGGGTTAATTGAAAATTAAAGGAACAGAAAATAAAAATGCTAGATCTAGATCACCACCTCACTTAATCATTATCAATCTAATCAATCCCCAGCAACGGCGCCAAAAACTTGATGGGATATTTTTGTGGAGAAACGAATTTCTCCAAAACACCCAAAACTAACCAGCAAGTGCACCGGGTCGCATCAAGTAATAATAACTCACGGGAGTGAGGTCGATCCCACAGGGATTGAAGGATTGAGCAATTTTAGTTTAGTGGTTGATTTAGTCAAGCGAATCAAGATTTGGTTGAGAGATTTGTGATTAACCGAATTGAAATTGCATAGAAAGTAAAGGAAATGGGTAAATTGCATGAAATTAAAGAAAACTGGAATTTAAAGTGTTGAATCTTAAAGAGCAAGAAATTAAATGGCAGAAACTTAGAACGCAAGAAATGTAAATTGCAGAATCTTAAAGTGCAAGAAATGTAAATAGCTTGAATTGTAATGGGAATTGGGAATTGGATTTGCAGAATTTAAACAAGGAAAAGTAAATTGCAATGAACAGAGAAATAGAAGAAGACTTGGATTGAACCGGATCTAAAAACAGAATTGTAAATGAGCATGAAAAGCATTAAACAGAGGATGTAAAATTGGAATTTAGATCTCAGGACTCAAGAGACTAGATAACCAAGTCTAGATCTCAATGCCTTCCTAGATCCAACGAGAGTAATTGCAAAGGAAATGTAAATTGCAGAGAAAGTAGATGAGAGAGCAAGTAACAGAAACTGAAATTCAATTAAGCAGTGAATTAAACAAGATCCCTAGGTGAGATTGAAACAGAAGTTCTTCAATTCTCCACCCAAGATCCGAAGCAAGAAAATTAAAGAGTGCTGGGCAAGAACAAGGAAGAAGTGAGATCAATTCTCCTCCCCAATTCTCTTGAATTAAAACAACAATGCTAGAATGTAAAAGTGGGCTCCCAATCAAACCCGAAAAGAAAGCTCTCTGAAAACTAAAAGGGAAGCTCCTTTAAAAACTTAAATCCTATGCTACTTATACACTTTCTTCAAATGGTCTTCAAGCCTTCAATTGGGCCTTTGCTCTTGATGGAATTGGGTTGATAGAGGCCTTGGTTGATTGCTCTTGGAGTTTGGAGAAGAACCGAATTGAACCGGGTTGGAATCATGAAAGCTTGAGTAAAAGTTGGAGTAAAAGTTTGAGGCTAACTTTTACTCCAACTTTTCACATCAGCCACCCTTCTTTGCTGATACCAACGTTGGGGCAAAAGTTAGGGGTCAAACTTTTGCTCCAACGTTGGCCTCCCCTTGCATACTCATGGCGCCAACGTTAGCCAAAAAGTTAGAGGCTAACGTTGGCACAAACTTTTGCTCTCCATGGTGTGTTTTTCATGCGCCAACGTTAGCCAAAAAGTTAGGGGCTAACGTTGGCGCAAACTTTTGCTCTCCAGGGTGTTGATTTGTGATGCCAAAAGTTAGCCAAAAAGTTTGAGGCTAACTTTTGCTCCAGGTTTTTGCCCAAAAGTTTGCACAAAAGTTTGAGGCTAACTTTTGGTCCAGCTTTTTGCTCCCTGGTTCATTTTCAATTAATCCAAAAGTTTGAGCTAAAGTTTGAGGCAAACTTTTGCTTAAACTTTTTGTTCTCTCTTCCTCCTAGCCATTCCTTCTTGCTTCAACCTTTCTCCAAGCTTTCTTCACCTATCATTAATCAACCAAACACATCAAAGCTATGCTCAAAATCATGAGATATTCATTCTTTCATAATATGTGACAATTATAGCATAAAACCTCATGAAATAGCATGAATTCATACATGGTTGATTAAATCAAAGGAAACATGAAAATCTACCCAATTGGCTTGCTTATGGCTCAAGAAAGTGCATAATTCTATTGAAAACAAAAGAAAAAGGCTAGTGAAACTAGGCTAAGATGACTTGTCATCAGCCCCCACCACAGGATCGACAAGATAGTGTTACTCAGCTATATCACAAAGGGCATGAGGCCCCAAGATAAGACCACATTGGAAAGTGCTAGCAATAGGTCTATGAAGAAGTACAAAACCACTGATGAGGCATGGCAATTGATCAGCGACTTAGCTGAATCTACTAGGAACCACAGGCAGAAACAAGGCCGTTCAAAAGCCGTTGCAGAAGTATCCTCTAGCAGAGAGACTACTGCTCTAGCTCAGAGTATCTGTGAAATGACCAACTTGCTAAAGCAGAAGCAATTGAATCAACAAGAAGTTCAGCAAGCTCAACCTTCTCCAGCACAGCAAAGCCAACAGTTAGTCCCATAGAGAGTTTGCAGAATTTGTGCTGATTATAGCCATTATACTGATGAATGCCCACAACTCCAACAGGAAGACAACATGGTGGCATCCACTCATAACTTCTATGATCGCCACAACCAACGGTACAATCAAGGTGGAAATAATAACCATGGATGGCAGGACAATTCTAACCAGAATTGGAGGGACAACAATAACAGAGGAGGCAGAGATAATCAGAGAAATCAGAGGTGGAATAATAACAACAACAGGCAGCAGAACCAACCTTACAGAGCACCTCACCTGAGGCAGTCCCAAGGACCACAGAATACCCAACAGCAGATCTCTCAATTTACTCACCCTTCTTCGTCTCCTAATGAAGACTTACTAAAATTTTTTGAGCGAAGTCAACAGACCATGGAAAATAACATTAATGCCAGTCTGAATGGTCTGACCGCTACTTTGCAAGCTCTTGTCTCACAGATTGGATCAATGCAAAATTCCAATAACCAACCTTCAAGTTCCACTGGAATTCCCTCTCAACCATTACCTAATCCGAAGGGGGGCACTAATGCCATCACCCTAAGGTCCGGAAACACACTGCAGGAGAGGAATTAGGAGGAACCAAGCTTACCAGACCACGCCTCAACTGAAGAGGTAGTAGAAATAGAAGATGTTGAAGAGGAAGAAGAAATACAGGACATAACTGAAAAAGAAGAAGCCCAACCACAGGAGGAAGCACCAAGAGGCGCAGACACTGCAGAAAACACCACTCCCATTCCATTTCCACAACTTGCAAGGAAGCCCAGGAAGCAGCTAGAACCCGATCCCAAAATGGTAGAAATATTCAAAAAGGTTGAGGTAACCGTTCCTCTTTTTGATGTTATTCAACAAGTACCTAAATATGAAAAGTTTCTAAAAGATTTATGTATACATAAGGACAAAATTCATGAATTAGAAACTATTCCTTTAGGTAGTTCCATATCTGCTTTAATGGGAGGATTACTTGAGAAGTGTAGTGACCCAGGTCCTTGTATAATTAGTTGTACTATTGGTGGAGTAGTAATTTATGATTGCATGTGTGATTTAGGAGCATGTGTTAGTATAATGCCTTTGTCCATATATGATATTTTGAGGCTCCCTCCCTTAAAAAGGTCGGCAGCTCGTTTTGTGTTAGCAGATAAAAGCATTATTACAGTGGCTGGAGTTGTTGAAGATGTTTTGGTGAACATTAAAGGGCTTACATTCCCCACTGATTTTTATATCTTGGAGATGCCTCATAATGACTCAGATAAGCCATCATCAATCCTACTTGGAAGACCATTCCTGAAGACATCAAAATTCAAATTGGATGCTTTTTCAAGAACATACTCTTTTGAAATAGATGGCCGCATAGTAATCTTCAATCTGAATGGAGTCATAAACAACCCTCCAGAAGATCATTCCATCTTCCAGTGTGATGTCATATATGAAACTGTAGCTGAAGTTCACAAGGAAGAGTTAGAAGAGAGGCACATTGGACAAGGTCCAAGTGTGGGGACCCTCTTGACTGACAATGAGGGCACCTCAGCATTTTCACAAGCTCCAGACAATCCAGAGCCTACCCATGATCAGAAGTTGGAACTGAAACCTCTTCCTCCACATCTCAAATATGCTTATCTTGAAGATGAGCAGAAGTTCCCTGTTATCATTGCAAGGGAACTCACTTCCCAACAAGAAGAGCAGTTACTTGATGTACTGAAGAGGCATAAAAAAGCAATTGGGTGGAGTTTGGTAGATATAGTAGGCATCAACCCTCAAGTATGTGAGCACAAAATATTTTTAGAAGAGGGAGAAAGACCTGTCCGTCAACCCCAAAGAAGATTGAATCCCACTATCTTGGAAGTTGCCAAAAAGGAAGTGACCAGACTATTGGAAGCAGGTATCATCTATCCCATTTCAGACAGTGAATGGGTTAGCCCAGTACAAGTGGTGCCCAAGAAGTCTGGAGTCACTACAGTGAAGAATGAGCATGGAGAGCTCATAGCAACTAGAGTTCAAAATGCTTGGAGAGTCTGCATTGATTACAGGCGTCTCAACCAAGCTACCCATAAGGATCACTACCCACTTCCATTCATTGATCAAATGCTGGATCGCTTGTCAGGTAAATCACATTATTGCTTTTTAGATGGTTACACAGGTTATTTCCAGATTCATATAGCTCCTGAGGACCAGGAAAAGACCACTTTTACATGTCCTTTTGGGACTTATGCTTACAAGAGAATGCCCTTTGGCTTGTGCAATGCACCAGCTACTTTCCAAAGGTGTATGATGAGTCTTTTCTCTGATCTTATTGAGGACTGTATGGAGGTTTTTATGGATGATTTTAGCGTTTATGGTGATTCTTTTAGCCTTTGCTTAGATGAATTATCTAGAGTATTAGATAGATGTGTTAATACAACTCTTGTATTGAATTTTGAAATGTCATTTTATGGTAAAACAAAGGATTGTATTAGGACATGTGGTATCTAATAATAGCATTTCTGTAGACCCAGCAAAGGTGAGTGTTATTTCTAGTTTACCTTACCCCTCTTCTGTGAGGTAAGTCCGTTCGTTCCTGGGCCATGCAGGTTTTTACAGGAGATTTATTAAGGACTTCAGTAAGGTAGCACTTCCCTTATCCAGATTACTACAGAAGGATATTGAGTTCGAGTTCAGTGAAGATTGCAAGCAAGCGTTTGATAAGCTGAAGGCCGCCCTGACTCAAGCTCCAATTGTGAGAGGACCAGAATGGAGCCAGCCGTTTGAAATCATGTGCGATGCTTCCAACCATGCAGTAGGAGCAGCGCTGGCTCAGCGCGAAGGTAAGGATCCTTTTGTTATTGGTTATGCGTCTAAGACTTTAGACGCTGCCCAGTCCAATTATACTACTACTGAGAAAGAGCTTCTTGCTATTGTTTTTGCTCTGGATAAATTCCGAGCTTATTTACTTGGTACTAGAGTAGTAGTGTATTCGGACCACGCAGCTTTAAAGTATCTATTATCTAAAAAGGAGTCCAAACCAAGGCTCATACGTTAGATATTGCTATTACAAGAATTTGATTTAGAAATAAAGGATAGGAGTGGTAACCAGAATTTAGTGGCAGACCACTTGAGTCACCTTGAGCACATTAAGGATGATTCTGCTCCTATAGATGATAATTTTCCATTTGATAACCTGCAAGCAGTATCTGAGGTATCTCCCTGGTATGCACCTGTAGCTAATTATCTAGTTAGCCGCACATTTCCTCCTAACTTTTCTAAGCATCAAAGAGACAAGCTGAAAAGCGAGTCTGAATATTATATATAGGATGACCCATATTTATGGAGATGTGGCGTTGATCAGGTAATTAGACGGTGTGTGCCTCAATCAGAATTCCAGTCCATCTTAGAGGCCTGTCACTCATCTGAGAGTGGAGGACATTTTGGCCCTCAAAGAACTGCTAGAAAAATCTTGGACTGTGGATTCTGGTGGCCTACTCTTTTTAGAGACGCTGCTGAATTTTGTAAATCTTGCCCCCCATGCCAAAAATTTGGTAATATATCCAGGAGGGATGAGATGCCTCAACAAATTATGCTTTTCTGTGAAATTTTTTATGTTTGGGGCATTGACTTCATGGGTCCATTTCCAAATTCTAATGGTTATTTTTATATATTATTAGCTGTGGACTACATTTCCAAATGGGTGGAAGCAATTCCTACCCGCACTGATGATGCTAACACTGTTGTTTCCTTTGTGAGAAACCATATTATCTGTCGCTTTGGATCCCCACGAGCAATCGTGAGCGATCAAGGCACCCATTTTTGTAACAGGAGACTAACAGGACTAATGAAGAAGCATGGGATAATTCATAAGGTTGCGACAGCGTACCATCCTCAGACCAATGGGCAAGCCGAGGTGTCGAACAGAGAGATAAAGCGTATCTTGCAGAAGATAGTCAAACCTCATAGAAAGGACTGGAGCACCAGGCTACAAGATGCACTCTGGGGATACAGAACAGCATACAAAACACCCATTGGGATGAGTCCGTTCCGCTTAGTTTATGGAAAAGCTTGTCATCTCCCTGTTGAGGTAGAGCACAAAGCCTTTTGGGCAGTCAAGGAGTGCAACATGGGGATGGAGAACGCCGAAGCTGAAAGGAAGTTACAACTACAAGAACTGGAAAGCCTTCGCCTAGAAGCTTATAAGAACTCAAGACTATACAAGGAAAAGATGAAGGCTGCACATGATCAGCACATCAAGAGGAAAGAGTCCCAACCTGGGGATTTAGTCCTCTTTTACAAATTTCGTCTGAGGCTCATGCCAGGCAAGTTGAGATCCAGATGGGAAGGTCCATACAGAGTAGAGAAGGCTAAACCGTACAGAGTTTATCACCTAAGTCATCCTTCAAGTTCTGAACTTATCAAAGTTAATGGACAACGCCTGAAGCTATACCATGGCGAGAAGATGCAGAAAAACAAGGAGCTTGAGATCTTCCTCTTGGAGGATCCCCACATAGCAGAAGATTGAGCTAGTGGAGCGTCCAACTTACGGACGTTAAAGCAAAGTGCTAGGTGGGAGACAACCCACCATGGTATGATCGTTCTTTTCTTTATTTTTAGTTTTTCATATTCAATAACTCTTCTCTTTATCAGTACTTTCGTGCATCTGCTTCTGCATATTTAAAAAAAAAGGAAGGTGCCACGTGACGCGACTGCATCAGTGACGTCTCCGCGTGGCAAGGAGAGGAGAGAAAAATAAAAAAGAATAGAGAGTCATGCTGGAGCGTGGCTGGAGGCGTGCCAATGGCACAAACCAACCCACACGACCGCGTCGCCGACGCGTCTGCGTCGTATGGGCATAATGGCCTCCCACGCGATCGCGTGCTCCACGCGGCCGCGTGCCCTAATTTTCGACGTAAAACGAGTGCACAGCTGAAAGTTGTGCTAGAGTGGTGCTGGACTGGCGCTGGACGCGCAATTCCCCTCACATGACCGCGTGCCCCACACGGCCGCGTCGTACCCCATAAACTGCCCACTCACGCGATCGCATGCCCCACGCGATCCCGCCACCTAAAATTTGGCATTTAATAATTTTGAACAGAGAGTTGTGCGAGTGCGAGGCAACCCTCGCGCCACTGGCACAAACTGGGTCACGCGATCGCGTGGCCGACGCGACCACGTCAATCACCTTAAGCGCAAGTCGCGCGACCGCGTGCCCCATGCGATCGCGTCGCTTGCGGCGCACAGTTTTCCTACTTCTGCCAAATATCATATCTTTCTCTTTTCCAAATCCTAATTTTTCTTTTCCCTCCTTATTTCTTCCTCCTCCCTTCTTCCTTCTATCTCACCTTTCACTCTATATCTCTCTCACCTCCATTACCAAGGTTTTATTTTCTTCTTCCCTCTTTCCTTTTCTCTCATTCTTCTTATTTTATATGTTATTTTCTTTTCTTTCCTTTTTTTCTTTTAATTATTCATATTTTCTTTCTTCTTCTTTCCTTTTTACATGGTGTTAGAATTTTATTTGAGTCCTTATTCTTCCTTAGATGCTTGTGGATTGTTGCAAATTTCTTGACAATTATATATTATTTTCTTTAAAGGGTTGCTTGCATGTTCACTTTACTACTTTCTATACTTTATTTACCTTGCATGCTATGTGTTTGTGAAAAAGCCCATATGGCATTATGCACTTCTCTATGTTATTCTAATATTCAATGCTTGCTTTTCACAAATTCCCTTTACTATTATATTAATTAAATTTAATTGTCAATACAAACGTGATGGTTTGTTACAAAGTAATGCTTGGTCTATGCTACTCATCCCCTTTTCCGGCATGCCAATAAACACCTTGCATTCACTTGTCATTATATGCACTAGCTATTTTCCTTTGATGACTTTTCACATGTACTCATGAGCGTGTGTTAATGTCAGTTACCTGCTAATGTGCTTCCATCACCACCTTTTCCGTTCTCTTCCTTGCTATATATCTCTTTGAATTTAATTTACTTTCTCTTCCCTTTTTCAGGATGGCCACCAAGAAAGGAAAAGAGAAAGCTACTCCCAAACCTCCAGCAAGAAGAGGAACTAAAAGAGCACTAGTGGCAGAGCCTTCTTCAACTGCAGTCAAGCCCCCAACAAAAAGAGTTAAGAGGATCATAAAGGTTGATGAAAAGGAGAAAGCCTTTCCAGCAAAGGACACTGCGCGATTTCCAAATCGCTACTGTGAGCAGATGTTCCCTATTCTAGCTGAAAGGAGTTACAACAACGAACACCTTTTTATCCTCCCGCCCAATATTGCTACTTTTGTTGAGCCACAAATTGAACGAAGACAATGGGGTTTCCTACAGAGACAACCAAGGCAGGCCAATCTTTCTTGGGTAGTCGAGTTCTACTATAACTTCTACCTGCCTTCCCTACAGTCTGTCTTTGTCCGTCAGAAGCAAGTCGCCATTACAGAAGAGGCTATTCAACAAGCTTTGAGTCTTCCCCCTATTCCAGAAGGATTGGACGCCTTTCAAGAAGCCGCACTCAAGCGCCAGATGTACCAATTTAACTGGGAAGCTGTTCTCAGAGTTATCGCACTACCTGGCAGCCGTTGGATCTACGGATACCATCGTACCCGCCCTAAGGGTATATTGGCTTCAGCACTTACCTTGGAGGCTCGTGTATGGGGACAGATCATCTCCCATTACATCTTTCCGAGCACTCACGAGTCTTCTTTCACTGCGGACATGGCCGTTCTACTATGGTGCATCCTTACAGACCAGCCTCTGAATCTACCAAGACATATCCGGAATGCCATGGGACACGTACAAATTGCGGGCAACTTACCTTTTCCCGCTTTGGTCTCAGATCTTGTCTTAGCAGCCAGAGTCTCCTACAGAGCTGGAGACACCAAAGCCATGCTCCCACGGGATGATTAGTATGTCCCTAATGGGAAATATCTCAGACTTTCAGCAACCACCACAAGCCTTCCTACTGCTCCAGTTGAAGATATTCCTTCTTCAACACCACAAGCACCTACAATAGATGAACTGCTCCAGCAGATAATCAAAAGATTGGATCGGCAAGAATAGAAAGCGAAGTTAAGAGAGCACCGTAACGAGCGCCGTAACGAGCGCCAATTCAAACACCTCAAGGAGCTACTCAAGGGACACTTCAAGGACTCAGACACCCCGGACTCCACTTCCTTTACCAGCATAGGGAGCCATGATGGTCCCGACTGTGGAGATACTGCTACCAGCCCACCCCTGTTCCTGATAGATGGCACTGAGGACGGTGCAAAGCCTTAAGTGTGGGGAGGTCGGTCAGTACCTGACTTCTGGAGGTAATTTCTCTTCCCTAGCACCAATAAATTAGGATATTTTAGTTAGATTTTCTTTCTTTTATAGAATAGGATAAATTGCATAGTAATAGGTTAGTTGTATGCATGCTCTACTTGATTGAAAAGACAATAAGTTTCTTCTAAGACTCTATCTTTGGAACAAAATTTCACTAATTTTTAAAAATTTTTTATGATAAATCTGCTTGAAGTTGTATTTGGAACATGATTTTTGAGCTAAAGAACACACAACCTGTGAAGATTTGAGCCTTTATGTATGGTTACATTATTTAACCATAAACATTTTATTCTTGTGTGTTTACTTCTCTATAATTGTAATCTATATTTTGTTTCATCCTATATGTCCAATATTTATTATATTTGTATGCTTGCATATGATTGAGGCCATCTTTTGTTTAAACTCACTTATCCAAATTAAGCCTACCCTTTTTAATTACCTTTGTTAACCACTTTGAGCCTTTAAATCCTGTTTGTTCTATATTTCACCACATTACTAGCCTTAAGTGGAAAAACAATTGTATTTCCCAAATTGAATCTTTGGTTAGCTTAAGATAGAATTGTGTGTGCTAGTTAAATATGGGAAATTGTGAGAACAGAAGTTATTAAGGGAATGTGTCATGATAATACAATGGGAATTTGGATACCTACTCATGTGAAACTATAAGAATTAAAAATCTATGTGCATTGATAAGCTATGTTTATTAAAATAAAAAGTTGATACATGAGTATGGAATGCAAAAGGGAATTCTGGGTAGCTAGGTATGAATTCTAAGGTTACACTAAATATATATAGGTTAGATTAAAGCTTGGGTTAATTAAAGATTCAATTTATAAGCTCACTTAACCATATATATACCCCTACCTCTACCTTGGCCCCATTACAACCCTGGAAAGACCTCATGATGTTTGCATTGGTATGTTAACTGTTGTTGATTGGTTAGGAGAAGAACAAAAGTTAGAGAACATGATTAGAGAAGGAAAGAGTGATTACCCTATACACTAGAGAGATCAGAGCGTACATACATCATCAGTGAGGGTTCGATGCTTGAATTTTCATGTTCCCTGCTTTCATGAGCTATCCTCTTGCACCTTTGTCTGTCTTACTGTATAATGATAGAATTAGTGGAATTTGATTTGTAATTGTTTTGAAGAGCTTATTTACTTTCGATCAAGTGGGCAAGAATCATATAGTTGCATTCATATATATAGGATTGCATTGCATTGCATGAGTTTCTACATGTTCATACTTGTTTATTTTATCTCTTTCAATTGAGCATGAGGACATGCTAATGTTTAAGTGTGGAGAGGTTGATAAACCACTATTTTATGGTTTATATTGTGTTTAATTGTGTGGTTTTATCATGATCCTGACCCACTTATTCATTAAATTAGCATGCATTTATATTTCCTTCCTGAAATTATTACATGAGTAAAAACTGCTTCCTAGAGACTTTTAATTATACATTTTACTTCTCCTTTATTCCATTCGATGTCGTGATCTGTGTGTTAAGCGTTTCAGGCTTTATAGGGCAAGAATGAGTTGGAGATTGGAAAGGAAGCTAGCAAAAATAGAAGGAACACAAGAAATTGAGGAGATGACTAGCGAGAAGCGACGCGGCCGCATAGACGACGCGACCGCGCAGAGAAGATCACATCGTAGTGACGCGGCCACATGGACGACGCGACCGCGTGAAATGGAAAAGCACGAGCGACGCGGAGGCGTGGACGACGCGCCCGCGTGGTGAAGCGAAACGCGAATGACGCGTCCGCATGAGCGACGCGATCGCGTGGCATGCGCGATCTGCATAATTTGTAGAATCACTGGGGGTGATTTTGGACCCTATTTTGTCCCAATTTTTGGCCCAGAACAGCAGACTAGAGCCAGAGAACATGCAGAAACCAGAGATAACATTCATTCTACACAGTTTTAGTTTTTAGATCTAGTTTTACTCCTCCTCTAGGTTTTCTCTCTACACATTCATAGTTCTTAGGATTTAATTTTCTCTTATTTTTTTTTGGCATTGGAACACTGAGAAGAGTTATTACCTCATCAAGACTTCGTCATTCTAGTTCGTTTTCTTTACTTGGCTTCACTCTTCCATGTTCTTTGCTTTGTTAATTTTACCATTGGAATATTTTTAGGATTATTTAATACAAGGATCACCTTTATTTTTAATTGACTATTTCGATTTTTATTTACAATGAGCGAGTAGTCACCTTTAATTCCTTTTTATATGCTATGAATTTTACATTCACAATGAGCGAGTAGTTCCCTAACTTGATGGGGAATTGATTGAAAGGAACCCTTGAGTTGGGAGGCTTGAAAGAAAAATTGTAATTGGGTTTATGGTTAGATTGCCTCCTAATTACTAACACCAATCCCTTTTAATTAAGTGGATTGCAACTTGTGAACGGACGTAGCATTCCAACTTGTTTGACTTTCCTTTACCTAGTAAAGGATAACTAAACAGGACAACCTTCAATTGTCAATTAATCCTGAGAGCATTCCAACAATAATAGGGATTCCAACTAATCAATTCCCAGTCAAGGCTTTTATTTACATTATTCAAATAAACCAATTTAATTTCCTGTTTGCTCAATTCAACCCTTTTTGAAAATATCTGATTAATAAAATAGCACACTTTTCTGCAACTCGTTGGGAGACGACCTGGGATTCATGCTCCCAGTATTTTAAATTTCAATTTTTTGTGACTTCTTTCTAAATTGAGCGGTGGATTTCTGGCGAGTTAAGAACTATACTTGCAACGTATATATTTTAACAATTTTTAATTCGCCAATTTCTGCCCGCATCAGTCATCCTGGTGTTAAACGTCCAGAATGGCATCCATTCTAGCGTTTAACGCCCAAAATCCTACCTTTTTGGGTGTTAAACGCCCAGCCAGGTACCCTGGCTGGCATTTAAACGCCAGTTTTCCTTCTTCACTGGGGGTTTTGAACACCCAGCTTTTTCTGTTTGATTCCTCTACTGAATGTTCTGAATCTTCAATTCTCTGTATTATTGACTTGAAAAGACACAATTTTGAAAATATTTTTGAATTTTTAATGATGAGAAACAATCAAAATATAATTAATCTTAGGAAACTCAAATCAAATAAACAATGCATGCAGGACACCAAACTTAAAAATTTTCATATAGGAGACACTAACAAATTGAGAATGCATATGAGAAACAACAAAACATACAAAACAAGAGAATTTAAAGATTAGAGCAATGAAATCATCAAGAACAACTTGAAGATTAATGAAGAACATGCATGAATTCGAAAAATGCAAGAAGAACAGAAACATGCAATTGACACCAAACTTAAAAATTGATACTAGACTCAAACAAGAAACATAAAATATTTTTTATTTTTATGGTTTTATAAATTTTTTTTGTGATTTTCGAAACTTATATGGAAAAGAAAATAAAGGGATTCAAAACTTTTAATAAGAATTCCAGGAATCATGCAATGTTAGTCTAAAGCTTCAGTCTAAAAAGATTAGACATGTTTGACCAAGCTTCAGCAGGACATTACATTCAGCAGCTAAATTGATGAAAATCAATCAGCTTTTGTGATGATAAGAACATCACCTTGAAACTCTAGAATCCATTCTTAAAAATTCTGAAAAGTACCTAATCTAAGCAACAAGATGAACCGTCAGTTGTCCGAACTCGAACAATCCCCGACAACGGCGCCAAAAATTTGGTGCATGAAATTGTGATCATCAACAACGGTGCCAAAGACTTGGAGCTCTTAAACGTGAATCACACTTTGTCAAAATTCCGCACAACTAACCAGCAAGTGCACTGGGTCGTCCAAGTAATACCTTATGTGAGTAAGGGTCGATCCCACAGAGACTGTCAGCTTGAAGCAAGCTATGGTCACCTTGTAAATCTCAGTCAGGCTAATTCAGATAGTGATGGAGGATTGATAATTAAAAGATAAACATAAAATAGAATAAAGATAGAGATACTTATGTAATTCATTGGTAGGAATTTCAAATAAGCATACGAAGATGCTTTGTTCCTCCTGAACCTCTGCTTTTCTATTACCTTCTTCCAATCATTCATACTCCTTTCCATGGCAAGCTTTATGTTGGGCATCACCGTTGTCAATGGCTACTTCCCGTCCTCTCAGTGAAAACGTTCCAAATGCGCTGTCACCGCACGGCTAATCATCTGTCGGTTCTCGATCATGTCGGAATAGGATCCATTGATCCTTTTGCGTCTGTCACATGCCCCACAATCGCGAGTTTGAAGCTCGTCACAGTCATCCCTTCCCAGATCCTACTCAGAATACCACAGACAAGGTTTAGACGTTCCGGATCTCCGGAATGGCCGCCAATAATTCTAGCCTATACCACGAAGGTTCCAATCTCAGATTAGAAACCCAAGAGATACGCATTCAAGCCATTGCTAGTAGAACAGAGGTGGTTGTCAGGCACATGTTCATAGGTGAGAATGATGATGAGTGTCACGGATCATCACATTCATCAAGTTGAAGAATGAATGAATATCTTGGAGAAGAAATAGACTTGAGTTGAATAGAAAAACAATAGTACTTTGTATTAGAAACTCCACCGTTAAAAATACATAAGAACAAGGTCTAGGCATGGCCGAATGGCCAGCCTTCAAACGTGTCTAAGATAGCATAAGACTTATCAAAGGTTTAAAATACAATAGTATAAGGTCCTATTTATAGAGAACTAGTAGGCTAGGGTTTACAGAAATCAGTAATTAATGAAGAAATCTTCTTCCGGGCCCACTTAGTGTGTGCTTGGGCTGAGAATTGAAGCTTCCATGTGTAGAGACTTTTCTTGGAGTTAAACGCCAGCTTTTGTGCTAGTTTGGGCGTTTAACTCCAGCTTTTGTGCCAGTTTTGGAGTTAAACGCCAGAATTCTTGAGCTGTCTTGGAACGCCGGTTTGGGCCATCAAATCTCGGGCAAAGTATAGGCTATTATATATTGTTGGAAATCCCAGGATGTCTACTTTCCAACGCAATTGAGAGCGCGCCAATAGAGCTTTTGTAGCTCCAGAAAATCCACTTTGAGTGCAGGCAGGTCAGAATCCAACAGCATCTACAGTCCTTTTTCAGCCTCTGAATCAGATTTTTGCTCAGGTCCCTCAATTTCAGCCAGAAAATACCTGAAATCACAGAAAAATGCACAAACTCATAGTAAAGTCCAGAAGAGTGATTTTTATTTAAAAACTAATAAAAATATAATAAAAACTAATTAAAATATACTAAAAACATACTAAAAACAATGCCAAAAAGCGTATAAATTATCGGCTCATCAAACACTGAGAAGATCCCGCCCCTCGGGTCCGATTAAGCATAAAAGAGAAGGAAGTCGGATAGAGTATTGCGAATACCACCGAGTCTACGGGCTCCCTACCAATGAATGCTACGACCTAAAGAACGTTATAGAAAAACTAGCCTGGGAAGGAAGACTAGACAGGTTCCTGGCCAATAAAACAGATGAATCCAAGAAAAAAAGAAGGGATGAAGAGATCGAACGAGCTGAACGTCCCCATCACACCACTGAGAGGCATGTTCACATGATCAATGGAGGATTCGCAGGAGGAGGGATTTCTAAGACATCGCGCAAAGGACACCTTAAGGAGGTGTACCATGTTGGAAGAGGAGACAGGTCGGTTGACCTCCCCAATATCACCTTCAATCAAGAAGACGCCACGGGCATCATCCCGGGGAATGATGACCCCGTGGTTGTTACCATAATACTTGCCAATGCCAACCTCCATCAAACATTAGTCGACCAGGGAAGCTCTGTCGATATACTGTTCAAATTCGCCTTCGACAAGCTCGGCTTACAAGAAAAAGAACTCAGAGCATATCCAAATAGATTATTCGGGCTAGGAGACGCCCCAATTCAATCATTAAGGTACATCCCACTACATACAACCTTTGAAAAAGGAACTCGGTCTAGGACGTTGAGCATAGACTATATTGTAGTTGACGTGAGCTCAGCCTACAACGCGTTAATAGGTCGGACAATGTTAAACCAGCTCGCCGCTGTGGTCTCCACTCCACACCTATGCATGAAGATCCCCACTCCAGAAGGGATCGCTACCATAAAGGGAGACCAAAAAATCACACGACGCTGTTACAACGAAAGTTTGAACTTTAAAGGTGACCCCAGAGGAAAAGAAACCAATACTATAGAACTCGGGGAAATTCGAGCTCGGGAAGAACTCCGTCCTCAGCCAGAAGGTGAAACCCAAGAAGTTCAAATTGGAGACACTCCACACAAAACAACAAGTATAGGGGCAAATCTGAGAGAAGACTTAAAGGAACTGCTAATAAAGCTCCTAAAAGATAACTCCGATCTCTTTGCATGGAAGGCCACTGACATGCCTGGTATTGATCCTGGACTAATGTGCCACAAGTTAGCTGTATATCCAGGGTCTCGGCCAGTACAGCAAAAATATAGGAAGCTCGGCCCAGAAAGGTCGCAAGCTGTAGAGGAGCAGGTACGAGCCTTGTTGGAGGCAGGATTCATAAGGGAGGTAAAGTACCCATTATGGCTAGCCAATGTGGTGTTGGTCAAAAAGGCAAATGGAAAGTGGCGGATGTGCACCGATTACACCGACCTCAGCAAAGCCTGCACAAAAGATCCCTACACACTCCCGAACATCGACACATTAGTTGACGCTTCGTTAGGTTATCAGTACCTCTCCTTCATGGATGCTTACTCGGGGTACAATCAAAATCCCATTGTATGAAGCCGACCAAGAGAAAACATCATTCTTAACCCAAAAAGCAAACTACTGCTATATAGTCATGACCTTCGGACTCAAGAACGCAGGGGCTACCTACCAAAGACTGATGAATAAAGTCTTTGACAATCACATTGGGAAGCTAATGGAAGTTTATGTCGATGACATGTTGGTAAAGACACAAAGCGAGAAAACGTTGCTATCAGACCTCACGGAAGTGTTCAATACCATAAGAAAGCATGGGATGAGACTTAATACTGCAAAATACACTTTTACAGTAGAAGCTGGAAAATTCTTGGGCTTCATTCTCACCCAAAGAGGAATCGAAGTGAACCCAGATAAGTGCCAGGCCATACTTCGCATGAAAAGTCCGATCTGTGTCAAGAAGGTCCAACAGCTTGATGGCCGGCCGGATTCACCATCAATATAGGTTTTCACAAATGATCATTTTTTCGTTGAAAGTATAGCCTAGACCAACAATCAATCCACTACATCAAATGTTTAATCTAAAGATATGTCATAATTCAAAACCAATTCAATTCTAGGAGTTTCAGTTCCCGGGTCATCTCCCAAGGACACTTGAGACCAATGAGTGTGCAATCTTGATTGTGAGGATCATGGGATTTGTAATGAAGAGATAAACATATAAAGCAATGAAAGAACATGCAAAATTGTAATAAATGAACTAATAAAGGAATTAATGAAGTAACTATGCAATATAGACAAGTAAAGTGTAAAAGGAACTAATGTAAATGTGTATAAAGGGATTGAAGCATAAAAGGCATCATGGCTTGGAGTGATCTAAAGGTCCTTTTCTTGTTGGAACCATAACCATGCCAACTAGAATGGATCAGTCTCATTTGATCAACTCTCACATTAGAAAGTAAGTTAAATAAGCATAAGTGTTCTTAACCCACAAATCCTAAATTACTTGACATTTTGTCAAACACTTGGTGGGCAAAAAGCTTAAACATGGGAAAAATGAGAAAAAGCTTGAAACCAATAGCAATAAATAATCTCAACCAACAATAAAAGCTCAAGAAAGCATGTAACACTCATCGAACATCAATTTCATCAACAAGAAATAGAAATTGCAAAGGAGAATTGAAATTGAACTATAACTTAAATTATAAGAAAGTGTAAGAACAATGTAACTATAAAGAGTAATAGCAAGAGATACTTACAATGGGAATGAGCAAAATCCAAGATCAAAATTGAAATGGCACTTGAATATAAAAACCCTAGTATAAACCCTAGTAGAGAAGATGATGGAAAACTTAAAGAAAAACTACACTAAAAACTATCTACCACTACTCCTAAGCTATTCTAATGTTATCCTATACTATGATCTTCATTCTCCCTTCCTTATGAGCTAAATGGCTTTAAAAATGGGCCTCAAATCCATAAAAATCATGAGTCACGTGCTATTTTAATGAAGGCATGTGCGTCCACCTGTGCGGACGCACAGACGTGTGCGTCCGCACACTATGCAAAAAATCTCGACCCGTGCGTACGCACAGGAGGTTGGGCGCACGCACACTAGGTGATGCTTGACTGAATATGCGACATGGCTCACGCACACGCGTGGCTCTGATTCGATGGCTGTGCATACGCACGCAGGTCTGTGCGCACGCATACTAGGCTGAGCTCTTCTCCTTTGATTCTTCATGCTTCCTCCACTTTGAATGCTCTTCTTTCATTTTCTCCAAGCCATTCCTGCCTTATACCTCTGAAATCACTAGCAAATAACATGAAGGCTTTGAATGGAAGGTAATTGGAATGAAATTAATCAAATTAGGCACAAAAGAGCATGTTTTCATAATCAAGCACAATTTAGGAGGAAAGTTCAAATGCATGCTATTTAGTGGAATAAGTACAAGTTTATATGATGGAATCCATTCAATTTTAACTAAAAATCATCATCAAATATGGATTCATCACAGCTCAATGGAAGACTAGCAGCTTTATCCAGGTTCTTAGCTGGATAGCCTTAAGATCTCTCCCCTTCTATGCAATATTAAGGAAGGGAAAGAGGTTTGAATGGACTCCAGCATGCGAACAAGCATTCCAAGACTTTAAAAAATTTCTGGGGTAACCGCCCATTCTTACTCTACCTCGGGAAGGTGAAGAACTCATACTGTACCTCGCCGTAGGAAGTCGGGCAATAGCTTCAGCACTAGTCAGAGAAGACGAAAGTGGGCAACAACACATTTACTTCATCAGTAAGGCTCTACAAGGGGCTAAACTAAACTATCAAAAGATAGAAAAGTTTGCCTACGCCCTCATACTCACTTCTCGACGACTCCGTCCATACTTCCAAGCTCACACTATTAGAGTGCGGACTGACCAGCCCATAAAAGGTATTTTGCAGAAAACAGATTTAGCCGGAAGAATTCTACAATGGACGATCGAGTTATCAGAATTCGACCTCAAATATGAAGCTCGGGCAGCTATTAAATCTCAGTACCTGGCTGACTTCATCGCAGAGTATACTGACACCCCGGACACCCCCACAAAGTGGAGCCTTTATGTAGATGGCTCCTCAAACAAAACCGGGAGTGGTGCAGGCATCATTTTAGAGAGCGATCAGGGAACACAAATCGAGCTCTCCTTAAAGTTCGAGTTTCTTGCATCAAATAATCAAGTTGAATATGAAGCACTACTGGCTAGTTTGAGGCTGGCTAGGGAAGTAGGAGCCCAAAGACTTACCATTTTTAGTGACTCCCAAGTAGTCACTTCGTAAATAGAAGGGAGCTATCAAGCTAAGGATCCCACCATGAAAAAATACATTGACAAAACCAAAGAACAGCTCGGATAATTTGGGGGATATGAGGTCTGACACATACCTCGAGAACAGAATGCCCGAGCTGATGCACTTTCAAAACTAGCCAGCACCAAACCAGGGGGCAATAATAGAAGCCTCATCCAAGAAACACTCCGAAGTCCATCGACCTTGGGGGAAGAAAAGATCCTCGCCATATCAGGACAGGATCAAGGATGGATGACACCCACAATCAACTACCTCAAGTCGAAAATGCTTCCCACAGATAAAAAAAATAGGCAAAAAGGTTAGTATGAGAAGCACAATACTACACCATAGTACATGACGTCCTGTATAGGAGAGGAATCTCTACACCCCTCCTAAAATGCGTCCCGACCTCCACTAAAAGGGAGGTTCTCGAAGAAGTTCATAGTGGCATGTGTGGCAACAACCTCGGGACGCGAGCTCTTTCGAAAAAGGTACTCCGAGCTAGATTCTACTGGCCGACCTTGCAAAAGGGAGCAACAGAGTTCGTCAAAACATGCCCCCCATGTCAAAAGCACGCGAACTTTCACACTGCACCGCCCAAAGAACTCATCTGTGTCACTTCACCCTGGCCATTCGCCAAATGGGGGCTCGACCTCGTCGGACCCTTCCCTCTGGAATCAGGGCAAGTCAAGTTCTTTATTGTTGGAATAGACTATTTTACAAAATGGATTGAGGCAGAACCCTTGGCCACTGCCACCGCCCAAAGAAGTTGAAAGTTCCTATACAGAAATATTGTCGCAAGGTTTGGGGTGCCATACTCCATTACCACAGACAATGGCACTCAATTCACCGACACGGGTTTCAGAAATCTGGTAGCTGATTTGAAAATCAAGCACCAGTTCACCTCTGTAAAGCACCCACAAGCCAATGGACAGGCGGAAGTTGCCAACAAAGTTATACTAGCTGGGTTAAAACGGAGACTACAGGATGCCAAGGGAGCTTGGGCTGAAGAGCTTCCACAAGTCCTATGGGCATACCGGACAACACCACATTCAACCACTGAAGAATCACCATTTCGACTTGCTTACGGAATGGAGGCAATGATTCTCGTGGAGTTAGAAGAAGGATCCCCTAGGATGATCCTCTACAACGAAGATGCCAACTCCCAAGCTCAAAAGGAGGAGCTCGACCTACTTCGAGAAGTTCGAGAAAGAGTTCGGATTAGAGAAGAAGCCCTAAAGCGTCGAATGGCTCTGAGGTATAATCGAAAGGTAGTCCAGTAAAGCTTCTCCGCCAACGATCTCATCTTAATCCGAAATGATATCGGAGTAGGTCGGTCAGGAGAAGAGAAGCTAGCAACTAACTGGAAAGGACCATACCGAGTAACAAAAGTACTAGGAAAAGGTTACTACACGGTGTCCTACCTCAAAGGGTGAGAACTACCAAGGTCATGGCATGCCTGTAACCTGAGAAGGTTCTATAGTTAGAAAAATAAGATCTTCGGTCAAGGCGCACTTTTTTCCTGAAAAGGTTTTTTAATGAGGCGCCAGGCCAAGATCTAAGAAACTGCCCGATCTAGAAGGGTAAGCACTCGTATGTACATACTTTTATTTATTTTCCATTGTTATTTGAATAGAAGTCACCAATTCCCTTAAAAGTTTCCTACCAAGACGCATTAATCTAAGCTCATAAAATGCAAAAATTCATCGCCCGATTACAAAGAGGTCGGCAAGGTGAAAACCAAATTCATCGCCCAATTACAAAAAGGTTAGCAAGGTGAAAACCAAATTCATCGCCTGATTACAAAAAGGTCGGCAAGGTAAAAACCAAATTCATTGCTCGATTACAAAGAGGTCGGCAAGGTGAAAGCAATAGAAGCAAGTTAATGCAAGAAGTTATAAAAAGTAACCCATAGAAAGTGACCTGACGAGGTCTGACTAAAAATGGATTACTAAAAATAACTTAACAAGGCCCGATAGAGAAGTCGGACCAATGAAAGGATCACTGAAAAGGGATGAAGACATCTCGCAATGGCCAAAGAAAGGCTAAAAAGCTGAGACAGAAGTTCCTAGCTATAAAGTACAAGTCTTGCAAAAAAAGGCACTACTTAAAAAGCAAAAGCACAAACAAGAGCTAAAAAGTCGTCCAAACAAACTATAAAGAAAAGGTTCCCGTTGGAACACTACCTAAAATATTGTTGGAACATGACTAAAAAGCTCACATCAAACATCAACTAAAGGGGCGACTGATGGCCGGCCGGATTCACCGTCAATCTAGGTTTTCACAAATTATAATCTTATCGTTGAAAGTATAGCCTAGACCAACGATCAGTCCACCACATCAAATGTTTAATCTAAAGATATGTCACAATTCAAAACCAATTCAATTCTGGGAGTTTCAATTCCTGGGTCGACTCCCAAGGACACTTGAGACCAATGAGTGTGTGATATGCGAAAAATAGATTCTGCGCAATAACTACCAGCAAGTTCACCGGGTTGTATCAAGTAGTAAAACTCACTAAAGAGTGAGGTCGATCCCACGAGGATTAATGGATTAAGCAATCAATAGTTAATTGATTAGCCTAGTTAGACGATTCAGTTTGGTGCGATAAGCAGCAGAAAAGTAAATTGCATAAAAGTAAATAAAAGCAATAAAGTGCTGAAAAGTAAATTGACATAAATGTAAAGTGCAGAAAGTAAATGACATAAAGTAAATGAAGAAAAATAAAATGAACATTGGGATCAAGAGATATTGCAATTCTCCGGATCAAGTTCATTCTCATCTCTTCCTCAATCAATGAATTCATTGATCTTCTTGGCAATCTTAAGTGATTGGATCCAAATGTCTTGGCTCACCAATCTCTTTAAGCTTGAACGATTTCCCAATGTCTTGGTTTAATTTATCATGGGAAGAGATTAAGCCTGGTCACTGATTATACCACACACATTCATAGATCAAAGTATTGGTAGGATTAAATGTCACAATATCCATCCAACCCCCAACCTAATCCAATGTGAGAAAGCATTTCTAGCATGATTTTCTCATTCCTCTGTCAAGGTTCCGAGAAAATCCAATTATGAACAATTTTTCCGTTGAGACAATTGTTCAATTGAATTAGGATCAAAAGGTTTCTAGTAAGACCAAGAGAAAAGACAGAGAAAGCATGATGAAAATTACAATTGATCCACTAAATAACAATAGAGCTCTCTAACCCAATGAAAAGAGTTAGTTTAGTTCATTGCTCTAATTTTAACAGAAAAGAAAGAAAGTGCAGAATCAAGAAGAAGATGAAAAAATAAAACTGGAATTGAAGATTCAAATTCAAAATGGAAATTACAAACTAAAATTAAACTAACAGAAAATAAAAGAAAAGAAAGAAAATTGCATGAAGGGTGTGTGTTAGGGAATGTGAATGCATGATTCTGGACTCCCCTCCAATCCAGAATGATTTTTCCAATCCAGCTACTGCCTATATATAGGCTTACAAAAAATGAAGGAGAAAATTACAACTGAATTAAAAATTCCTAATCTAGATCCTTCTTGTGCCTTGGATGAGTGATAATTGAGGGGCTCAGCTTGCTTGCATGATCCAGGGGTGTATTGGGGCCTTAAGTGATGTTGCAGCTTTAAAATTCTGCTCCCAGACCCTGTCTTCAGCGTTTGTGTCAATGTTGGCATGCAAACGTTCTCACCAACGTTTTCCAATCCACGCGTATGTGTCTCCCGCGCGTACGCGTGCATGCTGCTTTTTGCAAATCGACGCGTACGCGTAACCCACCCGTACGCGTCGTATCAAATTTTTCCCAGGAATGTCATCGCAGACGTTGGACCCAGCATTTGATCACCACTGTTACCTCCAACCTTGGCCTTTTCACGCGTGCGTGCAGGTGACGCGCACGCATGGCTTGTCATTTTTCCCTACTGACGTGTATGCATGGGTTATGCATACGCGTGGTTTGCCACTTCTTCATCATTCACACGTACACGTGTGGAACGCGTACGCGTGGCTGCAAATTTTTCCAGGCTCCTTTGTCACGCACGTTGGGGATAACGTTTCCACACCAATGTTCCCTTCAATGTTGCTTCTTCAAATATTTCCTTACAGCAGCATTGGTTTATTGCCAACGTTTACTCAGACTTTGCCACCAACATTGGCTCTCCAACACTGCTTTTCTCTGCTTCTCTGCTTCTCTTTAGCCTATCATGAAACAAACAAGTGTATCAAAGTAACCTACACGATAATCTTTACTATACTAAGTGTGTAAATAATGCTCAAAGTTATAACTTCACTTAGTGTGACCTATTTTATCTTATTTACCCTATATATTAACTAAGATTTACTTATGTTTGAGATTTTATTTCATACTGAGATTATTCATGCTTTTCCTCCTTTATCAATAAAATTTGTATGAAAACTAAACCAAAATCTAGTGAAAAAGCATAGAAAAATAGGCAATGATGCCTTGGCATCAGCGTGCAATCTTGGTTGTGAGGATCATGGGGTTTGTAATGAAGAGATAAACATATAAAGCAATGAAAAAACATGCAAAATTGTAATAAATGAACTAATAAAGGAATTAATGAAGTAACTATGCAATATAGACAAGTAAAGTATAAAAGGAACTAATGTAAATGTGTATAAAGGGATTGAAGCATAAAAGGCATCTTCGCCTGGAGTGAGCTAAGGGTCCTTTCCTTGTTGGAACCACAACCATTCCAATTAGAATGGATGAATCTCATTTGATCAACTCTCACATCGGAAAGTAAGTTAAATGAGCATAAGTGTTCTTAACCCACAAATCCTAAATTGCTTGCTAATTAACTTAGCAAGAACATAGCGTTAGTGGGAACAAGAACGATTAACAATCCCAAATTGACACTAAATGTTGGACATTCCAACTCTAGGAACCCAATCGCTCACTTTCCCCAAGCCAAGAGATAGAAAACTAGCCCAAAATCATGCTTGACATTTTGTCAAACACTTGGTGGATAAAAAGCTTAAACATGGGAAAAATGAGAAAAAGTTGAAACCAAAAGCAATAAATGATCTCAATCAACAATAAAGACTCAAGAAAGCATGCAACACTCATCGAAATCAATTTTATCAACAAGAAATAGAAATTGCAAAGGAGAAGTGAAACTGAACTATAACTTGAATTATAAGAAAGTGTAAGAACAATGTAACTATAAAGAGTAATAGCACGAGATACTTACAATGGGAATTAGCAAAATCCAAGATCAAAATTGAAATGGCACTAGAATATAAAAACCCTAGTATAAAACCTAGTAGAGAAGATGATGGAAAACTTAAAGAAAAACTACACTAAAAACTATCTATCACTACTCCTAAGCTATTCTAATGTTATCCTATACTATGGGCTTCATTCTCCCTTCCTTATGAGCTAAATGGCTTCAGAAATGGGCCTCAAATCCATCAAAATCGCGAGTCACGTGCTATTTTAATGAAGGCATGTGCGTCCACCTGTGCGGACGCACAGACATGAGCATCCGCACACTCTGCGAAAAATCTTGACCCGTGTGTATGCACAGGAGGTTGTTCGCACGCTCACTAGGCGATAGTTGACTGGACGCGCGACGCGGCTCACGCGCTCGCGTGGCTCTGATTCAATGGCTATGTGTACGCACGTAGGTCTGTACGTGCGCATACTAGGCTGAGCTATTCTCCTTTGATTCTTCATGCTTCCTCCACTTTGAATGCTCTTCTTTCATTTTCTCCAAGCCATTCCTGCCTTATACCTCTGAAATTACTAACAAATAACATCAAGGCATCGAATGGAAGGTAATTGGAATGAAATTAATCAAATTAGACACAAAAGAGTATGTTTTCATAATCAAGCACAATTTAGGAGGAAAGTTCAAATGCATGCTATTTAGTGGAATAAGTGCAAGTTTATATGATGGAATCCATTCGATTTCAACCTAAGATTATCATCAAACATGGATTCATCAATTCTCCCACACTTAAACTCTAGCATGTCCTCATGCTAAACACAATCAAAGGAGATAAATGAAAGGAAAATCATTTATTCTATGTACTACCTAAATGCATGTAACTATCCTAAGGGTTACTATCAATATGCACTATACAAAGAGTTGGTAAAACAAACCATGAAATTCCAATCCATCACAAGAAGGCTTTGGGGCAAATGCAAAGAGTTTATGCATTAAGACCAATATCCAAGGGATTGAATTGAACTTTTCAAAACTAATCAACAAACAACTTGCAAGAAGATATAACATGAGATGCAAGAACATAGAATTGAGCGATCGAACCCCTCACTAGATGTGTATTCACTCAATTCGCTCAGTGTTTAGGGTTTTAATCACTTAATTCTCCTTTTATCATGGTTTTAAAAAATTTGCACTTCATCTAACAATCAACTAGTATTTGATGCATGAAAGACAAATATCATGAGGTCTTTCGAGGGTTGTAATGGGGCCAGGGTTTAGGTAGGATAAATATCGTTAAGTGGACTTAAAGAATTAGTTCTTTGATTAGCTTAAGTGTCCACGTAATCCTATATTACCTATATACTCATAACAATGTAACCTAGCTATCCGAATTTTCCTCCTATCTCACCTTACTCATGCACTTTCTTTTCAAGACATGAACATATGCATCCTTTATTTCAACTTTTTTATTTCACTTTCTATTATGCACAGTTTTTTTTAACTCTTGTATTTGTTAGCACAAGAGATGCATATGACTTAAAACCAAGAACACATGAGTATTTTTCCAATTGCCAATTTTTTTTCACTATGAATCTCATGCCTCTATTACTAATGCTTCCCAGCAATTTCCCCACACTTAGAATATACACACTAATCCACCCAAGCTAATCAAAGAGTAATTCAAGGACACCAATAGTTTTTCACTTAAGGGGAAGTAATGTGCTAAAATCAGAACAAAAGGGAATTACAGGCTCAACAGGGATTCACAATGGTGAGTACAAGGGTTGGCCATATAGGTCGGTGATTTTAACATCAAAGATGACCTCAATCATGCTAAATGCATCCAAACAACAAATACAGGATATAAAGAATCATGCAAATCAATGATCATAATAAAAAAGGAGTAAAATCACACCAGAACAAACATTATGGTTGAAAAATGCAACCATCTATCAAGGCTCAAAGCTTACAAGGTATGTTGTTCTAGCTCTTTCCTATGTTCCACAAACAAAATACTTCAAGCAAGTTAGAAAACACAAAATTTTTCAATTCAATCGATGGTATGCCCTAAGAAAGATTTCATGGCAATTCCTTGGTGTTTCACTAACTTATTCATTCTATCATGCAACATGCAAGCATTAACTACCATATAACAATGAACTATAAAGAGATATCTACAAACAAACCAACTAAGATGCAATGAAAATAAAGCTACTGAAATTCATCAAAAAGAACTAAAAAGAGTATTGCAAAGTGATTTGAGAAAAGAAATTTTTACCCCCATGTGAAGTCAATCCTCCCCCATACTTAGTTCGTGCACGGTCCTCCGTGCTTGCTTAGGATTCGGGAGAATGAGACCTTCGGGACCACCTTCAGCTGGTGGTATCGGGAGTGGGTTGGCCACCTTCATCATGCTCCTCCTCAACTAGCTCGGATGAAGCCTCAGGAGCTGGGCTGAGGTCTCTTCCTTCTAGCTTTTCCGCTATCCACTCAAAACGCTTCTGCTCCAAATGCTCCATGTGGTGGATATCGTGCAAGATATCTCGGAATAGATCCAGAAGAGACCAGAGAACCGGTAAAGGAATCGATGAGGTTGCTAGACTTGATCGTGGTGCTACGGGTGCCTTCCTCTTCGAGGGTGTCTTTTCTGATGATCCATCCAATTCTCCCCTCAGAATGAATTTGTTGCCTCTTGGAAACTCGAACATGATATCCATTGGTCGCCTCTTTACCCCTGCTACATTTGCTAAGGGCATCACCATCGACGGAAATGGAATGTTGATATTCTTCTTCTCAACTAATTTCTATATCGATTTGCGCAATAAAGGTACAATATCTATATGCTTCCCTTCCATAATAGCCCAAAGCAGCAAAGTAGTTCTAAATCTCACATGGGTAGTGTGGGTGCTCGGAATGATATAGTCCGCCACAATTTGATGCCATATACGAACTTTAGCATTCAAATTAGAGTATGCAATACTAGTGGGAACATAATTCCTCCCTTTGCTATACTCTCAAGATGCACCAGGATGGCCTATTCTCTCAAGAATGGGAGTTAGAGATACTCTTCCTTTGAAGACATCCACTTTTAATTTGAAATAATAATCCTTCTCAAGTGGAATGTGGGGGATGTTTAAAATAGCTTCTAGAGCTTGATTGGATGTATCCAACATTCTTCCCGGAGAAATACTGACTCCGGTTCCCAAGCTTGGTAATTTGCATAGAATTCCCGCACCATAGTTTCATTTACTTCAATGGGTTCTCGTTCGAGAAATTCCTACTGAAGCGAGGTAATCCTTTGGTGAATAGTCACTTTGTATTTGCTTGGAACCTTCAACGGCCGCTCCCAATGGATTGTACGCTTCTCAATAGCCTCATATTGAGAGTCGACTCTTCGGTTAACCAAGGTATTCGATTTATCACCTTGGCGATCCCACCAAATATTAGGAAAGCAAGTGGTATTTTGCTCAACCGGTGAGGTAACCGGTGCCTTACCATTCTTTCTCATCCTAAAAATAGAAATAAAAGAATTTCGAGATCATAGGGCAAAAATAAAAAAAATCATGTAGGAAGCACTAACAAGGTTAAAAGAAACTTATAGAAATAGTGTGATTTACAAAAATACGGTGTGTATATTCCAAGGATGCACGCGGTTGGAACACACACACCGGCCGGATATCACGACAATCACATTATTTAACAGTCAAAGCTCACTGCTTCTCAAATAAGTGCTTAAGTTGCAATGCTAAAGCATGGACATAAAAGCACCTTCAAGCTCACACCAATTGGTTTATTAACATGCTTTTAATGTAATGGTCATTGAGGTTGTTGGCAAGAAATTTCATTAGCAAAAGAGTGTACAACAACAACAACCATTCACTCAAAGTGAAGCATCAATTGCTCATCCTCAAGAAGTGGTAACCACATGTGCAATGTTCTATGTTAAGGCCAAAAGATGTTTGATCAAGACATCATCTAAAGTTGAACAATTGTAAAGTGATTGCCGAATAAAAAATTCCTAGATAAACAATGACAATTGATCTCATACAACACAATACATTTGTAACTAAAATTTGTACATCAACAAACAAGGAAATGCATTGGTGACTTCACTTAATTACCATCAAGAGTCATAATTAAAGTTGCACAATTCATACACTATGCCTAACAAGAGATAAATTGAACACATATGATGGCCAAGTCATATGAATCAAACAAAATGTTCATTGAGACATTTCATCAAACATGTGATATGCAATGTGCAAACTTATCAAAATTGATGCTCAAACTTAATCAAAATCAACCCATAATCAAATATCAAGACATGCAATACAAAGAGATAAAGAAAAGGAATAAAATTAATCTAAGAAACATGAAAAGAAAATCAAAGCAATTGTAAAAATCAACAACAAAAAGGAAAAGGGGAAAATATGAACCTAAAAATTGAAGGTGCAAACAAGCAAGAATGGGGAAGGGAACAATGGCACTCTTTATAGCCATTGCGAATTTGAGGCGGTTGGGGTCGCCGAAAAATGCCGGAGAGGAAAAGGTCACCGGTGGTGAAGAAATGAAAAGGGAAAGGAAAGAAAAAAAGAAAGAAAGAGAAGAGAAAAGAGAAAAGAGAAGTAAGAAAGAGAAGCTATGAGAGAGAGAGGTGGCGGCGGCTTGACGGTGGTGGCGGCGGCTTGACGGTCGTGGCGGCGGCTTGACGGCGGTGGTGGCCGACGGCAAGGTCGCCTGACTGGGCCAAGAGATGGAGGGGAGCAGCTGCTGTGAGGAAGAAAAAAGAAATGAAACTACTGCTCAATAGGGGAGGTTGCCCTGATAACACCCAAATCGAGTCGCGTGCAGGCGCACAGAGGCCTGTGCAGACGGACAGAAAGTAAAGATTAGAAGGGGTGCAAATGCACACAGCATGTGATCGCTGCAACCAGAGGAGGTGTATATGTGTGTGCGGACGCACCGTAGGGAGCGCACGCACAGGGGTCGCAAGAAAAGGTATGTGTGCGTACGCACAACAGACGAAAAGCTGGGAGGGATGCAGGCGCACAGAGCATGCGGTTGCTCACACCAGAAGGGTTGCAACAGTGCGTGCGGGTGCACAATGGCGTGCGCTCGCACAGAGAACTTCTCTCTCTTTTTTTTTGTGAACGCTTGAGGTGAAAAGTCATGTGTGCGTGCGCACACAGGTCCGTGCACACGCACAGAGACAAAGATGGGGAAGGTTGTTCACGCGCACAGCTTGTGACGACGCTCCCACAAGAGGGGTTGTCAATTGGTATGCGGACGCACACGTCTGTGCGGCCACACAAGAGGCGCGATAAAGGGATTGCGTGCGTATGCACGAGGTAGTATGCATGCACAGGGCTAAGAAAACAAGGCAGCACACACATATAAGCAGTGCTGGCACTGCCACCAGAGGGTGCTTCAAAGGGTATGCATACGCACAGGGTCGTGCGCTTGCACAGATGGCAAAAATTGCAGCTGCGTGCACACGCACAGGTGCCCTGTTTCACAAAATTTTTTTCCTTTTCGAAACTAAGGTTCCCTCTTAGACCAAAGCAACATACCAACCCCAAATCATTCAAACAAGCACAAATTCATGATCCACAAGCAATTCAACTTATTCAATCCAAAAATACCAAATCAAAACTAAGCTAATCATCA